>NC_031769.1:132280117-132332617 GCF_001522545.3 Parus major | reverse complement strand
TAAAGAGAGTCAATTAAAATAATGCAGAGAGGAGAAGGGTTAAGAGTCAAGACATCATGAACACCACAACAATTCACCTTGAACAATGTGAAGAGACCACTGGGGTCAGGAAAGTCTTTACTTTCCACAGCAAGTGCACAGAGCTTCAAGTAAACAGCTTTTGTGAATATAAAATTTATCTGAAGAGCAGGGGAACCAGAGGGAGCTGGCATCTCAAGGCAAAGTACATCACTAATATTATAGGAAAGAATTAAGCAGATGTTTTTGTTTGGTAACAGAACTGAACACCATCACAACAGTGTTAGAAATTGGTCCAGGTATGTTTCCAAAACACACATTATTTGGACATCAAATCACACTTTTATTAAGTAGATAAAACAATTTTTTTTCTAATATAGAAAATCATCTATGACAGCAACTCATTAAATTGAATAACTCCATTATTTACAAGTTCTAAAAGTAATACGTATTTAAGAAGAGCACTGCCAGCCCAACAACCAAAACTGATTTAAGGACAGTGAGAATGTATAGGGTATGAATGTATGAATGTATTAATGACATTATTGCATACAATTACAAGCCTTAGATACCCACCTGAGTAAATAATGTATTTCTTTGACCTTCCTGTAACCAAAGGTATAGCTAGTTGCAGTCACAGTTTTAGTTGGAAAAGCAGTATTTAGAACCAACAACAAAATATTTTTTTGAGAGAATGAAAAAACCAAAGCATTGACTGAGGCAAGTCATATTCTGTAATGCTCTAATATTCCTACAAGAGTTATGTAAAAAAAACCCAAAACTACACAAAATAAAAGGCATGAGCACTTGTGTTTTCAGCTGTGGATTCAGCACCACAGAAACCTCTAGTAGTCAGTGTGTGCATTAACAGGGTCTCTCTTGGCCATGGAAATTGGTGGCTAGCTGGAATATAGAGTTGGAAGTTACAGAAGCAGCCCATGGATCCTCAGAAGGGACTATTATATTTCCCATTCACATATTTTTTATTAAATCACTACATGGTATTGCAATTGCCTAACAATTTATAGCATTTAGATGGCTAAACCTAAATTGAAGGGAGTAAGAATCCAGCCTGGAATAAATTTGTAGTCAGAAAGCTGTAGCAGCTAATAGTCAAAGAGAAAAGGCACAAAGTATTTCCATTACCATGTTTTAAGGAATCATTCCTTTCATGAACTGCTTCTAAGGGAAGGAGTAAAGTTTTGGGATATGATCACGGCAGACTGTTGCAAGAAGACAGTGCAAGTGAAAAGGTGAAAAACTAAAATAGACTGAGGTATAGCAGAAAAATTAGGGCAAAAGACAGAGTGCTCTGAGAGAGGAGAAGCAGCTTGTGTAGTACATGGAAGTACTGAGCAAGTTATTCTGGATTTATTAAAATGGTTATGCTTTTAGAGTATTGTGTATGTGACTGTTTTTGATAGAAAAATTGCATAGAGTAGAAGAGACACATAGGGGACAAAAAGGAGGAAAAAAGAAATATAAGTAGAAAATGATCAGGTTATAGCCCATTGTTCTGATGGCAAGAAATACAGTAACCTGGAAAGGTGACTGAGAAGAAATTGTCATATTGTCATAGCAGGGACTGCTTTTTAAAACTTATATGATGTCTAGCACAGCAGATTCTTTACAAGCGGTGCTTATGGACAATAAAGCAGTATAAATTAATACTTCAAAAGGAAAAGATTAAAATCAACATCTTGTTCAGGAAGAGGATGAGATACAGAAACAACTGAGACCTTGGCAAATGAAAAAAAACCAGTAATATTAAAATGGGGTGGACATTGCTGATTTAAAAGTGTGAGAAATAAAATGATGAACATATGAGTATTCACTGCTACCCTATGGATTACCCACAGGTGAAAGCAGCTCTTGAAATATTTTAGTGTTTTATGGAGACAGGCTATCCAGCAATGCCTTTTGTCTATCAATAACACAGGCCCTGCCCCTTCTCTGCCTGTGTGCAGGAGCTTCATTGCTGACTTTCTTCTGTAACCTTTAGAGATATAGTATTAATATGACCTCCTAACTTTCAGGTGATTTGATTTCAACTGCTGGACTAGTAGTATTTAACTGATACAATAGCTAAACATCAATCAAATAATCTGAAAAAGCAGAACAAAAGGCTGAAAAAAATCCCGCAATATAAGTTCCTTTACAGTACATATGCTAGTTTTATTTTTTTTCATTATAAGGTAAAATGTTAATATGAAAAACTGTTTTCATAACTAGATAACTAAATATATATATAAAATAACAATTAAGGAGACAAAAACTCCCAAACTAAAATTAAGGAGGAATTAAGGTGCTGAATAATTTACAGTAAATTTTCTTAAAATTACCTCTGAAACATAGGGAAATGTATTTTATGCAATTAATATGTTTTCTGGAGAAAGACTAGAGTTATATACAGGTACTTATTTCTGTGAACATGCAACCACAGCTAACAAAATAAGCTTTTAAGTATCCACAGAGAATATTGATATTTGCATGCACATATACACATGCATGTGCATATGTATATGCATATACAGCTTTGCAAATGCTCAGCATTTTAATAACTGAATTCCTACTTTATTTATTATGTCACATATATGTTTTCCAGCAGAATATTATGTAATATATGATTAAACTTTTTAAAGTGAGATTTAACCTGGTACTGTGAATTTTTAAGTGCAGACTTCCTCTAAAACCTCATTAGAAATTCTAGTTTAACTTTTGGATTCCTACAGTAGACAGAAGGATACCCACATTCACCTGCTCTGACTGATACTGTGGACTCTGTGATTTTGCCTGGTTACATGAACTTTGATTTTGAAACCTCAGTCACATGTGAAAACAACTGGAGATTTGTCCTCTGTGTCTAAGAAAGGTGTTCGCAGAACACAGAAAAGCCTTAAAGCATCAATGACATGAAATTTCAAGTTGTTTAAAAATAATTTTTGATTGATCTAAAGCACATTGGCTTTATGGTTTGATCCCTAAACAGTACAGAAAGACAGCATCTCTTTTTTCTTAGTCATTTAACAGCAGTTAAAAATGCTCTTTTTCTTCCTTGTCATCTCAACTGAACTGTTGCTGGAGAAAACTATAGACTTTTGCTTTCGTGAGGGAAATCCTGCATAAAAAATGGTAAGAAACAGTAGCTTTTAGTCCAGCAGTGATAGAAGAAAAAGCTAAATAAGTATTTATAATTATGTCTGGATTCTTTAAATGCACTATTGGACTTATGTCCACTACTGTAACAAATTTAAACATTTCTAAATTCTGGTGAATTTTACTTCTACATATTACAGTTTCCCTGTAAATGGAGTAGGAAACACTTGGTAGTACTAGTACTTCCTGGTATTGAAATGCAGCCTGCTTCCCATGATGAGAAAGAAAATCTTATCAAAGTGTTACAGATGTTCTTCAAATGATTTAATAAATACAAGAATATCTTCTAAGTAAATGAGGCAAATATGTCATTTGAATTCTCACAGCTTCGATAATTAAAAGCAAGACCACCAGCTGACTTCTTTTATTTTTTAAAAGCACAACTTGATCTGCACAAGGAATGCAACCTTCTTCAATAATGTTTTCCCTCACAAAGTTAAGAACCTACCTGTTGATCCTGAGGCAAATGCCAGTAGTGGTCCAATATTCATCAGAAACTTTAATTAATTCTGCTTCCCTTCAGGCATCTTACTTTCACCACAGTGGGGGGAAAAAGAAAAAAAAAACAACACTACCCAACCTGTGGTCATTAATATCAGTATAAAACCAGGATGATGCTTAGACTGGAAGACCTGGAGTTTCATATACTTTTCTCATAATGTTTTTAAGTGGCATCCAACTAGTACATGGGGGACTAGGATGTGTCTCAGTGTGCAGTCATTGCCAATTTACTTTATAATTTAAAGAATTAAACCTTCCCTCTAGCATCTACCTTTTGCTCTTGTATAGCTTTATTGTTTTCATCAAGCTATATACCTACAAAATGAATGAAAAGCTGTACTTGATCCAGTGGAATTAGAACACATGTCAAATGATTCAGTCTGAAAAGTAAATAGGAAGGAATCAAAGCAAAAATTACTTCCTAAATTGACAGAATATATTTACTAAATATTCTAAATTAAAACACCAAACCAAACCAAAAAGTAAACAAAAAACCCCAACACAACACACAAAAAACCCCAAAAACTCCCCTCAAAAACCCCAGAAAAATAACATATTCTAATGGTCATGTGAAATGCAACATTTTCTGAGAAATGGATCAATTCCCTTCTGTGCTGCTGTTACTTTGCATGATTTTGCCTGTATTGTGTGGGTCAGATTTTCAAGACCCTTTAGTGATGGGCTGAATTTTCATATGCATGAGGTTTCTCACCTTTTGTGGCCATTGCTAATAGCTGGGCTGCTAGAAACCCTTGAGGTTTCTGTTAGGAACATACTTAACTGTACAGAGTTAGAACATCTTCACATTTCTCATCTTTCAATACTTCAGGTGTAAAGTAATGCAGTATACCCCACATTGCTCAGGGTTGCTGTGAAGACAGGTACACTGAAGTACACAGATGCTAGAGTAACCAAATTCACATAAGACAAAGTGCAAACTAGAAAGAATCTTTAACACACCTTACTGCAGTTTAAAGCCTTAAAATCAAGAATAAAAGTAATATATATATTACAAAACCTTCTATAAATCAGTGTTTTTTCCAGGAATGGAAATCAACAGAGCATTTGGCTGCTAAATTCGTCTTTCCAGTCACAGGGGCATCAATATAAAACTCTCACGGACAGGCAACATTTGCGTTTAGTCTTCAATCTGTGTGGCTGTTTGTAGCTCTGAGCACATTTTGTCTGCAATCCTTCCAGCCCTAGTCCTGCCTTACAGGGCTCATCATTTGCTAAATGCATTATTTCAGGACATAACCTTTCCAGTGTTAGGCAGAAGAAAAAGACTTAGATGACAGTTTACACTTGTACTGTTAGCCTCTGTGTGCTCTGAGACAGTCAGTGCAGGCAATTGTAGAAGAGAAAAATGTGAATGAAGTAAAACATGTATAATTTTGGTTCTATGGTTATTTTTAAGAGAGGATATGCACTTAGACAATAAAAGATCTACTCACAACTAACATTTTTACCAAAGTTTTAAAATTAAAACCAAATACACAATATTTAGTAGAATTTTTGAAACTGGACCATTTCCTTAAAATTTCATTGGATATTACGGCAAAAACTTAGCTAACACATTTGTGTCCAACGTGCCTGTAATGCAAAAGGATAGGACACGTGGGGGACTGCTCTGGAAAAGCAAGCATTGCTTGTCAAAAAAGAGAAGTAATTGATAAAGCTCTGTTCTGCAAATGTGAGATTCACTGTAGGCTTTCAATTTTAATCCCAGGTTCCAATATTATAAATATATGAAATGTATTTCTTTTTACAGAATGCAAATTATTTAGAGAGAGATGGAGCTAAAGGTTGATTCCTGACTGTGTTCCCAGGCTCTTATTTTCAGACTGAAGTAGAAAGAATTACCTTCATGTTTTCCTTCGCTGTGCAGGGTTTCAGTGAAAACAAGACCCATGCCTTGACTCTTCTCTGACACCTTAACATTATTCCTTTTTCACTGTTACTGAAATAGGTCATAGCCCTGACAAATCTATTATGGCTCATTCATAAGTAGTGTAGTTTACTTGGACAGTAATTTCTGGCCCAGAGCATCACTGAATGTTCAGTTTTCTTCTTTTAAAAAAACAAGGCACAGGTGCCCTGTGAAATGTTGTAATCGGATTGCCCATCCCCACAAAACAAGGGCCAATGTCAAGGGATATTTTGAACTTCTACAACTCTATCCTTTCGTGTAGCCACTAAGCCTAAAAAATACATGCAGAAATAAAAGCAGAAGCAACAACTGATTCAAAGCCCTATGAATCCATTCAAATGTCTGATAAAATGATTTCTACTATTTCTACTATTTGTCCACAGTGTAGCTACAACAAAGCTTCTGGTCAGGTCCAGCAGTGTTTGATCAGAGGTTTTATTAAGTTTCCTGTTGCAGCCATCACTTGCATAAATGAAGAAAGGACCAGAAGATGCAAAGTCCTCATTTCCTCTGCACTAACACTGGGCCAGCTCTTTAATTCCTTCCTGTATTTGCACTGGAACAACATTCAGGGTTTATGTTAATACATTTTACCCAATGCCTAAGGAAAGATAAATCATAATGGTCTGTCAAGTTCTCCATTGTGCTTGATTGTTCAGACTCATATGACTTAATGCATGTCCCCAAAAAAAGATAGAGACAAGACAACAGCCTGGGTCAGCTTACTTTTCAGCCAGGATGGAAGTTAGAAAACTCAGAATCCCCTTACTGCCACAATTATTTGCTCTGAACAGGTCTATTGATTTTATTACTAATACAAAACACTATGAAACCACAGATTCCTTTCCTGATACTAGCACATTTTAGCATTAACCCTACCATTCAAGAAAAAAAAAAAGTGACCAGAAATGATGTCACCAAAATTCACTAATTTCTGGGAAATATAAAACCTAAATATTCAAACAGGACCAAGAGTTCCAACGCAAAATATTTAAGTTTTATTTCCTATTATTTTCAAAGAAAACAACTGGCTAGGGAAAACCTTTCATTTTTCTTAAACTGCAGTAGCTTATTGTTGACATAAAGTATTTGGCTGTAATAACTTTTTAACTGTCATCATAAAGGCTATAATATATATTTTTAACAGCATTCATAATTCCCAGAAGTACTAGCTCTCTAGTGGAGGTTTTAACAAAATAACTTACGTGTTTTTAAAATAACTTTGCTCTGCCTTCAGTGCCAAGGTTGATCACTTTATTTAATCAAGGAGATCATTAGGGACTTTTATACATGCCGACAGGCACAGTGAGCCTGAACTGCCACACTTTGCTTGAAAGCGGACATCCATGGAGCCCCCTTGCTGCTGCACACAGATATGCTATAACCTCCAGGCTACCTATGCAAAACAAATGCCAAAACACTCACTACCCATTTCAGCTCGAATTTTAACTGAATTAACTTCTGTGCTGTGAAGTTCAGAATATGGATGCTGTGGGTGCATGTTTTCTGGACATAAGCAGTATCTGGGTAATGAGGAAACCTCTCAGAAAAGGTGTGGCCTGCACTAGACACGTGCAGTTGTGCAATTTCATGTTTCAGTGGCCTGCCTTGGAGACAAGGCATTCCCAAACCAGCAGTACCAGAAGTGGCTGGGTACCCACTTCCACCTAAGGACTGTGGGCTTCGTATTAGGGTTTTTGGTCTTGATCTAATGTCACATTTGGAAATATGTTTTAAAATAGAATGATGCAGCTGTCACATAAATCTGCTAAGTTCATGAACACATGAAAAAAAGGGTTCTTCAAAGCTAGGTTGGTGGGTTGCATGATGTAAGACAGGATTGTGAAAGTCTGTCTTGATTTAATGATGCCTTTCATGCTGTGTATATGATAAGGCTCATTCAATGTGTACTTTCCATAAACACCAAAAAGTTAGGAACTGAAACACATGAAAAGTACACATATCATAATCCTACCCCTGTATGTGCAAGCATTATGATGGCATCTTTCATTACAAGAATATACACTGCTTCTGAAACCTGGAAATATCCTGCAGATTTTTATATGCTCTAGCAAAGCGCATTTTTAAAAAGCACTCATTAAATGAGCCACCGGTTCACACCTCTTATTCATTATAAGCATAAGCGCTTTGTGCTTTTAATTTACTTCAATTTCATAAGATCTGGGGATATTGAGAAGCTTGGCAGAACCCTGAACATATAAAACAACAGGACACTGAAAGAGTTGCCTTTGTACTTTAAAGACAGTAATGGAAATTAAATAGTATTTTAAAACATGTTTCGAGATTTGTATGTTACTGTATTCTCTCAAGTAATGCATGCCCACAAGGGTGCCACACTACATGTACTTGTGACTTTGGCTTATGATTACAGCTTTTACTCAGCTGAAAAATGTTAAAATTCTCTTAGCATTGTTCTTGAATGGAAGCATTAAAATGAAATATGGCAGGTTTTTTTTTTGAAAACTGCAGTGTCCTCCTAAAATGACTAACCTAAATCACAGGGAGATGCTTGCAAGCCACACTCTTGCTCACAATGGGCTGCTGATCCGAGCACTTGTCTAATACTTACTGTCTGCGGTGCTAGGAGGAACAACCGAGCTCTCCTCTTCTTCCAGATCTTCTCTCAACAACAGTTGTAAACATTCATTTGCCAATCAAAAAAATCACAGCAAGTTTTATGCTACACTGGGCCTTAAATACCTGATTAATTCTAGAAATTACCAAAATAAATACAGGCTAAGTCTTTGCTCATTGAATAAGGATAAAGTAACTTCAAAATCCACAGCCACTGGTTGCCATGCAACCTGCTATAGTATTATGGCAGAAATAAGCTGTGCTTGAATTTTCAGTGCCCTCTCGCTCAGCCTTCTTGATGTTGTGATACTCTAATGCTTCTCAGCTAACTTCCATTAAGTAGTTTTTTGTGGGGTAGTATTCCAAGGTTAAAATGATTAAATAACTTTTATGGTTGATCAAATATAAGCCCTTATTATACACAGTAGGCAAAACCATACATTTTAATTACTTTGTTATCAAAGATCTTGGTATTTACATTTCATTTTTCAGTTATAATTCTGAATTTAGTTTGACCTTCATAAAAAAGAGAAGACCCAAGATTCTTGCTGTCTTAAACAATTTTTCCCATAAACAATAAAAAACATTAAGACATGGTAACAACAGAAACAATGCAATGAGATCTACGTAGCCTATTAGAAATATTTTCAGCTGAGATATTTTGTTTTATTTATTTAAGCATCACTTTTTAATTTTTCAGTTTAATTTTTAACTAATTATTTGTCCCTTGATAATACACTTATTAAGGTCTTGGGGTGATATATCAATATTTGATAATATTGACATTACATTAATTCGAAGTTCATTTAGAGCTATCACTAGCATTTTTCCTTTATAAAAAGTATATTCCAGTATAAATACTGAAATAAAAATATTAGTTTCAGGTACGCTACAGAACTTTGCTACTAATTGGTAACAAAGTAATTTTCTGCCATTAAATTGCACTAAAACTCTGTAAATTGTAATTTACAGAGACATATGCTTAAAAATTCATGATTATGCAAAGTTTGTATTTTGCATTTTTGGTTCCTGAAATTATTTGAAGAAGACAGATTTCACAGACAAAGATCAACCTAATAAGTTCTTGTCTTATATATCCATTTATTACAGAAATCTAATGCAATTCAAAATCTATTAACCTCCACAACTTCTGTAAAAAAATATTTATTTGATGAGGATAGAAATATTATGTGCATAATTTACACAGTAAACACATAAAAATACTATATTTCATTTACTTAAAAATTAAAAATAAAAAGAAGTGTTAATATATTTATGTGAAAAGATGTTTAGACCATCCTTCGTCAGAAAATGTTTTATTTTTATTTATTTAGAGTCACTATTTTTCATGTGTCTGCTTAGATTACACAGAAATGTTAAAGAAAAAAATAAAGATAAGTTTAAAAAGCCTGTATTTTAATTCTTAGAAACCTTTTTTTTGTTTTATTTTTTTAACTACTTTGTCTTTCCACAGCTTTACACAGCTTTCCCACAGTGTACGGTGATCTTTAAATATATAAAATCAAAAAATATACTTATGCTTGTGGTGGGTGGCTACAGACACATTAAAATAAAATTATTTGCTTTTCATAGTGTACTAGTTTATAACAAATAAGGAAAAAAATACTAAATGGAAAGCATGACATTAACAACAAGCAGTAGATTCAAATAACCTTGCAGTCAAAGCTTTGTAACCTAATTCCAATAATGGCTCAAAGATACATGGCATAATAACATTTTCTCTTTTTCAGATTGTAATAACGTTCACATGCAAACGCATGGCCAGACTCATCGTTACAGAATGATTGTTTAACACATTCCTTCTCGGGCTTCGTAGTCTCCTGTCTGCATAATGTGCCCCTTTTAGCATCTTACCGTGCGACACTTCAAGTTAGCTCCAAACAGCATCACTATTTTCTCATTTATTTTGTTACTTTAGGGAAAAAGCTCCAAACATTCCCCCTCCTCCCCGGCCCCCCAATTTAAGGGATGATTCTTAACTACAGTCATTGCCTTCTTATTCCAGTTAAAGAGAGGGGAATGAGCTTATCTGTTTGGAAACGCAATCTCTTGTAGCTCCTTCTGTAAAGGGTACGAGGAGCAGACAGCACGTAAGTGACACATCGCCTTGTGTTCCAGAAACAGACGGGGGCACTATCCAATATGCTCAACAACATCAATGCAGCAGAGCATCCCAGCTCGCCGCCGCGGCAGCGGGGAGCGCGGCACGGCCACGGGGCCCGGCACAATTTGAGCTATTAATAATTAGCAATACTAAACTGCAATGACTCTATCCTTGCTGTCAGGTGTTTAGATAATGCCATCAAATGTGGAGCCTGGCACCCATGGTCGCTTTGTAAACTCTGTCTATCAGTTTAGGAATGCATTTCAGTTTCCTAGTGTGTATACAGTCGACCTGCTGGTGAAATTACTCTGTATAAAGTGAAATACTGTACTATGCAGAGGAAGATAGAAAGCAGAAAAGAACTTAAAGGAAAACTTTAAAGGATCTGTCATCAAAACTTTAAATAGGCCTTTCTCCAGCTGTAGCTAAATTATTGTACTTCTTGATACTGTTTGCTCCTCATAGCAATTGAAAGCATATGTAATTTAACAGCAGGCCTCAATCCTTTAATAAGCTGTCTTTAAAATACCTTACATGGATTACCTATCTGCAAATCTGCTTCCCATGCAGAATGTGACAGCATTATGGAAATTGTGAGTTCAGTAAAGATGGCATATACCAAAGAGAACCACATCTGCACACTGTAAGATTATACCAAACATTGGAAGTAATCTTTAGTCATTTATAATACTGCAGAATGAATAATTAAGATTAAGGGCTCTATTCTGTCCTTACTTATGTCCTACGTATCTCATAATTTCCCCCCCCCCGTAAATTAAACAGAAAAGTAGCACTGCAAGGCTTTCTTGTTCAAATTATGCAAAGTTGGTATTCATCTTTCTGCAATTTGGTGCACATCTAAGGAAGTTTGGCAAAAAAGGAATGATCACATATGGAACAGAATCCATACTAAAAAGGGATATCCCATGTTTGCCAAAAGGAGCAACTTGCAAGTAGCACATATTTCCTTATCACATAAAAAAAAAAAAAAATATTAAAGAAACAAAAACCAAGAAATACTTTCCCAGAGCAGAAACACAGTTCAAAGAGATTCTGTGCTCTGAGTCACTCTGCTGAATACGCAGCCTGCCTAGACAAAAAGAAACACAAATGCTCACAGCAGAGGGGGAACTGGTAAGTTTTGGCGAGGAAAGGGCAGCACTGATGTTCCCTGACACCTGGATTTCTAAGAAGGACCTATTTCTGCACATAATAATATGTAATTTCTTCTGCCATTTACTAGTAGGAGAAGCAGAAACAGGAGAGTTTTCTCCAAACCCATGCTGGTGGGCAGGAAGAGGAGGAACGAGAGGCACTGATAATAACCAAGGTCCTTTGGGGTTTCCCAAAGGAAAGTTTGTAGGTTTATAGGACCAAAGGACCTATACATCACCAGCCAGCTGTGTTTTCCTTGCCCACCCTTGGCTATTTTATTCCACAATATACAAGTTCTTTACAATCCCTTTCAGCTGGGTACCATGATATGGGGTATGCAAGTCCCATAGCAAATGAGAGCAGAACCAACCCTAGACCTTACCTTACAGCCTTACAAATGCCTTTATTATTTGCAGCAGATGAACGAAATGAAATCACTATCTTACTGATAGCCATTTATTATATTCCATCACAGAAATGAGGAACCTGTTTGTGCCAGAATAACAGAGCCCACAACGAGCCTGGGCCTTTTTCTTTGCTCTGGCAATTCATGAAAGCCAAACAAAGGCAATTTTTTAGGAATAATTTTTACTAATGCCTAAGATTCACACACATGGTTAATGTCTGCTACTTTGGAAACACTGGCATTTCTGGACTTGGCATTTGAGACAGCAGATGGGTGGAAATAAATTTGCCTCTGGGGTTAGGGTGCTACACCAGTCTTCTTTGCCTACTGCAGAACTGTTTGTTTATTCCCTCTTAGTGCAGAGCAATAAAGATGCTGCCATTTAGAGCATCTGAATCTGAGCTTTAGCACTTACTTTATTCTCAGCATTAGTGCTGTGTATTAATGTTGGTCATACTAATACCAAAATACATTGCAAGCATGTGCAGCACATGCAAGCCCTGGAGAGCCTCCAGTGTTAAGTGATATCTCAGCTGCTGTGGCAGCTTTCTCACATAAGGAGGACACTTTCCTCCCCCCATGTGAGAGCCCAGAGAACACACGTCTTTAAATGCAGAATTAGCTAAGCAACTAACACATCATACGGCAAAATAAACAATATTCCCAAGCTTGTTAAAAGCTAAATATGGCACTTTAGAGAACAATGCACAGTCAAATGAATTTCAAGACTGAGTTACCACTAAGACATTCTTAATCCCCTGGTCAGATGTAATTTTAAAATTGTACAGGAAGTAAGGAGGTGATTATTAAGGGAGTGAGAACATATTCCAGCTCTAAAACAGACATAGATAAACTGACATATGCACAGACATCTCAGATGGCGACTCAGCACAAAAAATCATTGGCAAAAAAAATCCCTTTGCATTTCTATATATATTTGGAACCGTTAGTTCCTCACTGCTGCAGTAGCATTCATTTCCCAAACTTCTGAAATCCTCTTTATCAGTGAGATTCTCATACACTCTTAAGAGAAAGTAGTGGTAACCTATCACTTTTAAGACTACAGCTTTTGAAAAACCAGACTGTCAGAATACTGCAGGATGTACAATAAAAGGCAAACGAAAGGAAAAGAGACTGGCTAGATTTTTTAATATGTTTCCAGCATCCACGATTCTATGATTAGTTTGTTCTCTCTCATCCTCTTTTCAAATTGGAAGGAAAGCCTTTTCCATTTCTGAGTTTAGCATTACTTCCTGTTCAGTTTAGGGATTTTATTGCCACAGAAAGCCGATTGATAATGATTATTTATTACGAATATTTTAAGGCAACAACTACTGCAGTATGAGGCTTATTTTAAAAGGAAAATTCTTCTCAGGTGCTAAGATCAAATGTCCAGTAATCTGTGTATAATCTCACTTTCACAAAATAGAGGTTTTCTTTCCCAATAGACATACAAAGTGCTGGAGAACACAGACAAAAAAAACTTCACCAGAGTAAAACATGTCTTACGCAGTTCCCCAATGGAGTCATGAATCAGAAGAGCTGAACATTCACAAATCTGTCTAAATACACACAGTTCATTTGGCAACAGTATTTCCTGCTTAAATTGACATGATTTTCTGTTGCTTCTGCATCTGAAATCTTACTATCTGACCCCTAAACAAATGAAAAGTTTTACAAATCTCTTGGATTGTCTTGCCATAACTGCCCAACAGTCTTTCTAGAAAAATGAGGTTAGTGGGTCACTACTTTTAATAGATGGTTTCTTGAGCAAGACCTAGGTCATTTGTAGTTTGACAGATTTCTGGCAAATGCCCTTCATTTCAAAAGATATTCACAATCTCCAGCACTAATAATTGTACTCGCATCTCTTCATGCTGTCTTTTAACTAAAACGAGAGAAAAAGGCAGTTTAGCATTCAGTTCAATCTTCTTTTCTCATTCATAACTAAAACTAAAGAAAAGTTTCTCAAGGAGGAAGGTAAAGGCAGAAACAGGTAGATTGGAATGCACCAAGACAGCTCTTTTCATGCTTTTTTAAAATGAAAATTGCCAACTTCTAATTTCTAATTATCTTCATAGAAGTGCCATGTATTTGAACAGCCAGTGTGAAGAGCTGCTGCTGACTTTTGGTGTAGCCTGAAGCACTTATTTAATGTTGGCTCCCAGATCACTTGTGCTGGGCACATTTTGGAGGAACGCCAGCTCAGTGCTTGAGAACCTGCATGAACACTCCTTTCACCTGCCCTGCACAGGTCAGGTCACTTTGTGTATAAAAGCCAGCATTCTTCTCACATTAGTACTTTTTTTGATTTGGTAATTTTTATGAAAACAATCCATTGACCAAAGGGATAACATGGTTAACTTGGGTTCCCAGTACTCTAAATTTAGCATTTTTGTGAGATGCATATTGTGGTAAAGAAAAGAAATTAATAACAAATAATGAATACTGTTCCTGATCTGCATATCTTATTTTGGAGCTGAACAAGAAAAACCCAGAATAGACTAGTGAGGGAGAGAGACAGCCTTTACATAATTTCAAAGGCTGTTTTTGTTTTTTTAACACTTCTTTTCCTTTTCAAATGCATTTTGAAAACAATCTCTATTTTTTAACCTTTAGAGCAACAGTTTACCTTAGACAAAACAACAGCAGATCTTCTGAATCTAGAAGATCTACTATTAAACTTGATAGGCTGTTTCAAGGAAGACTACAATGAGAGAGTGAAAGAAGGAATTCACATTAAATCAGAAATGGGGATGATTCAGCTTTAAACTCTGCTTTATCTATCCACATACTTCTTGTACTATTGCCTTTATATCAAGAACATTTCCTTTTTGATTTCACGCATCTTGTTCTGAAAGAACTTCAGAACCTTACACTTGGTGCAAGTGGGTCACTTTTCTAACACGTGCTATTTGCCAGAGCACTGGAGTGATTTTTTCAAAAGGTATCCTGTCATCTCTGATATTGCAAATGATGTAAGCCCTGAGAGGCACACACAGCAGTGTTTGTCTGATCAGTTAAATATTTGACATTATCTTCTAAATGGTATCTCTTCTGCTCCCTCAAATTCTGGAAGCATATACTTGCAGAAGAGATCATCTGTTCTGTCTCCTTGTCTCAAGATGTATCAACTGTACTCTAGCTCATCCAGAAGCTAATTCTCCTAGTCTTTCCCTCCTTAAACACATCTAATGATGTAGACTTTATAACCTGTTCCAGAGTTTCACTTTCCTTGTCTTAAACTGATTTCAAGTACAGACACTGAGGTTTTCTGAAAGTCAGAATGCTCATATGATGCAGTGAAGCTGGATCCATTCATTCTTCTCGCTAAAGGAACTGTTTGTTTGACATTACACTTCCAAAAATATAACTGCCTGCATTAGAAGTCCTATTTTGTAATTCTTTTTTTAAGTGCTGCTCTGTGAAATCATTTGTGACTATGATGATTTTGAGTAATTTATAATCACTACTTTCCCTTTTATTCTTAATATTCTTAGTTGTTTCTTCTCCTTTGGTAAGAGGACAACAGAACTACCTTTGAAATAAAGTGCTGAAAGATACAGAGGTTTTTGCAATGTTTTAATTTTTCCATTCCTGTTTCATACTCCATACCTATATTTTCCTGTCCAGAATTTCTAGGTTTCTTGTTTACTTGAAGTTCCAAGGGTGAAAAAATAAATTTTCTTCTCCTCTCAACAGAAAAAAAGTAATTTCCTGCAGCAGCACAGTGGAAGGAAGCTGGATATATAAAAAAAAAGAAAAAAAAAACCCCAAATCCCAAGAGTAAAAGAAAGCTTAAATCTATTAATGATAGACTGAGGTAACATCTTCATTTTATCTGTATGTCTAAGGAATACTTAAAACCAGAGATCCACTAATTACACATAGCAACATTTATTTGGTAATAAGCCTATGTGCTGCCATAGGAATAAATGTGCAAATGCAAATAACACTATTCCCACCCTGAGGTTTTTAACAATCTTAAGTGACACACACCTAAGTTAGTATAGATAGAACACCCTTAATATGGACAGAATTTTAAACTGTATGTTTAAGGGCTTTGTTTTGTTTGCAGTTGAAGAAAGGATCAGTGCTGCAAAATGAGAAATGATTTAGAAACAAGTACTTTGCCTCAGAGAAGAAATCAAGGCAATTTTACTGTTTTCTAACAGTCCTGGTCCCATGTCCAACTTGGGTTTTCAAGTTCCAGTATTCTCTTGCATACTCTCCCCTCTGTAGCTACTTCTGGAATGAATTTTCCCTTTCTAAAAAGACTCCATCTATTTTTCATTTCTCCCTCAGTTTACTTATTCCCAGATTCCCTTTCTGTCTCTACAGCAGAATGCCAGATGCACTCCATACCTCTTTTTTATCTTCTCACTTGGACAAGATTATATCAGGTTATAGAAATCTTTGACTAATTAAAACAACTAATGCATCACTCTGCTCCATACCAAGGCTCTCTGATGTCAAGTTCCCCAGTTCAAAACAGTTCTTAATCTCACTTCATATTTTACTTAAGACTACACCTACCTTTCTTGTTTTACCATTCAAAAGCACTGCTTTTCCTATCCATCCACACAGCAAAGATCCCCCTGTTAATTGCACAAACCTTACAACACTGGTATCTAGTCAGAATGCTGTTATCAAGGTACATCCTTCCCATTGGCCATGTGATGTCTGTCTTTCCCTCTTTGCTGCCTTTCCTCTTCTTTTGGATGATACATAGTATTTGTCCTCACTTGGATGGGATATTTTCTTCCCCTTTCACTCAGTACCTTGAGGTCTGCTCCATCTTCCCCTGCTACAGGAGCCAAGTCTCCAACTCACACTTCCTATATTTT
Organism: Parus major; assembly: GCF_001522545.3. Taxonomy (NCBI): domain Eukaryota; kingdom Metazoa; phylum Chordata; class Aves; order Passeriformes; family Paridae; genus Parus; species Parus major. The sequence continues at coordinate 132,315,884 of NC_031769.1, read as the reverse complement.
CAAAGTATTATCTGTGCTCTCTGCAGTGCCCTTCAGACTTCTGATACACTTTCCAACAGCACCCATAGAGCTTTTCTTCTTTCAAATCCAAATCTCCCTTCCCCTTCTCATACATCTGCAGCAATTTGTTTGTTTCTGTGTGCTGAGACCAATGTATTGACTAAATATTTTCTGATTGCTTAAGCATGTTGTCTGTCTATATTTTGCTCCTCTGATTTTTTTTTCCACTTGTGTTCTCATTGCAACACATGACTATTAAAGCAGCAGCAGAAACAGTTATGAAAAAAGATATAAAATTTTGAAAACATTGAAATTGAAAATATTTTCCCTGAAAATCTAAAGAAAATTGTATGGAAAAATATATTGAAAAATACAATCTACCTATTAACAATATCTATATTTAATCTGGGGATCAGGTGACAAAATATTGCACATTTAGTCCTGCTTTAAGGTGAAATCACAAATATAAATATACATATATACAAATATTGAACATAGTACACAGTACATATACAGAGCTGTTACAGAGACTTCTATTACAGCAGTTAAGTAATATAGTAAAAAAATATCTAAACAATGGTTACACATTTTTGTGACCCAGCCTACAAGTCACTAAATCTAAGTTAGCTGGACTAATAAATAGAAGATTTCATAAATTTACTCTAGTATTATAAGTACTATTACTACTATCATAAAGACACCCACCTCCCAAGAAAGAATGTGCCTACTTATACTTCCCATATGTAATGAAACATGGACTTTTCAATTATGGTGAGGTCTATCCCCTTGAGCTGTAAAAGAATCAGCCCAAAACACTAGATTCAGATGAGAAATTTTTATCTGAATTTGAACTTTGCATTTAGTGTTCATCTTTGATGAATGGAAAAAAGGAAAAAATATTCATTTTTGTCCTGAATTCACACACTGTATAGTTTGAATAGCTGCAGCATGAATCTTCCCTTTGGAGAAAATATACTATAAAATACACATTGCTACTAACCTCTGCTGCAATCTTGTGGTAACAAAAGTATATTTTATGTTTTGAGTTAGATTGGATTCCAGCTTTCCAAAAGTGGAAGGAAAAGGCAGCAATCTACTTTTCTACTCAGTTTTCAAGGTCTGATAAAAAAGTTGTAACAGGACTGTGAGTAGGCTAAAATAAACATAGATAGCAAGGCATTGTTAGAAAAAAAATTAAACGTGTCCTTTGTAAGTTTGTCAGGAAAATATCACCGTGATAAAAAGTCTCCTTCTATTGGGGCAGAGGATCTTGGAGACAGGCACTGGAAAACTGCCTTTAGAGATTCAGGCTGGAGATACTTGACAATGGACCGTGCCCGAGGCTTAGCCAGGCAACAAGGGAGCTGCATGGGGAGTGGCTGCACAGAGCTGCTCTTCAGATACATTTTTTGTAAGATTTGGCCCCAATGTACGAATTTGATCTTTTGCAATCCAAATCTTTCTTTGTCTTGTGGAAGGAAAGTTGGGAAAGGCCGTGCCACCTCTGCTTGTACTTCAGCAGCAGATGCTCTGTCTGGCGTGGCACCAGGGCACGGAGGTACCCGGCTCCTGCCCAGCACCCAGCACCACCTCACAGAGAGCCCCACAGCTCTCCAAGCTGGGGCTGACAACTGACTTGCTGTCATAAAGACTACATAAAACTCAGAAAAATCTTTTTTTTTTTTTTTTTCCCTTGAGTGTAGGCTATCATTTTGATATGTGTAAGAGATTCTAATGATAGAGGCAGTCTCTGCAGATTTATCAGGGATTCCCATTAACCTTTTCAGTACCTCTTTCTCCTCAGCAATGCTTCTTCAGGAAGAAGCTAAGAAAGGAAATACTGCCAGCACAACTGTATGAAAACCACCCTGCCAGAGATCCATGTGGGATACTGCTGATCAACATTAGAGCTTAAAAGATTTCTTTCTCTGCAGAGAAATACAGCTGTGGTCCTTCAGGAGAAAAACATTGCATAATTTCCACTTCTCTGCATGGATTTTTCTCAGCTGATGTATTGTCTGGATCTTTTTCATGCAGTACTTTCTGCTGTTTTTGAAACCTCCTACAGACATATTTTTATATTTATTAAACCATAATAAACTTCTCCAGAGAGAATTGAACTGGACCCACCATTAGCATTCTCCAATTAAAGAACAGGATCAGATGCCTTGTTTAGTAGTTTTCCATATTGGAGCAACAAAGATACCTGAACCTAGCTAAATTATAAAAATATAAAATAAAACTACAATTACAAATAACTTGTTTTCATAAATTTAATTCATCTGCACATTAGGCAGATGAATTTTTACCTTGTTTATTTTGTAGTTTTAAATTTTTATATTTTTCTAATGTTTAGACAAAGCATTTTGTTTAACTTTTGCTAAGGAAGAAGATTTCTGACATAACCCACTGCAAATTCAGAAGGGTAACTTTAGCGCCCAGTCTATGGGGCACTTACATTCCATGCCATTCTGTTTTTCCCATCCTGTTCTTGCAGTCACAATTCCAGCCTGATTTTTAGACTAAAGTGATAATGATGCTTGTTTTCACATTTTCTGGTTTTGGTATTTTTATAGATAATTTTTAAGATGGTAAGAACTGTCAATCTCTTAAATTTAGAATGTATGTATTTATCTTGTTATTAAAAACTTTATAAAAATCCAGCTGGTAGTGCACCAACTAACTTGGTGTTAAGACTATAACAGTTCAAGATGCTGTGAAAAGGGACAACAGCACAAAATTGTATTGGCCACAAAATTGTAACTTGAAAAAATGCATGTCATGTTTTTAATCTGGCACTAATTCTGTAGAGACCCAAATTCTCTTAAAAGAGATGTTGAATTACTATTTGTATATTTAAGTCCATACGCAGACTTATTCTACTTTGGTGCATCCATATGCTGAATTTATTTCCACGTTTGAAATGCATACCTGGTTCTCCTCTGCAAGGAGATTCAGGTGACTGGGAGTTTGGCTTGCACCCCTTTCTACTCTGCCAGGCCATAAGCCAATATTACAGGCTGCATTTTTTACTTTTCTGAGTCATCCAGATAAAAGGAAAAAACAGTAAAATTCCCTGCACCATGCACCACTCAGATAACAAACAGACAAATAAATATAAGCAAAACAACATCAATCTTTATGTATACATTAAAATGAAAATAGAGTCTTTCATATCCCATGAGTTTGATTCCTTTTTCATCTTTTTTACTTTCCACTTTCCTGTCCTTTCCCTGGTTTTTGCCCTCTAAAAGCAAGCTACCCCTCCTCTGTACTCCTGCAGTCATGGATGCTGTTCTTATTTCTGGTGAGAGGCTCTTGCTCCCTCTCTGACTCCCCAGTAATGACAACAGTGATGTCCTAAATATTTTCTCACTTACAGCTTTCCAACAGGGAAATGTTCACCTTCTCCATCTAACCCCTCCCTGGCCCGTATCAGCATCTTCCCAACATCCAGCAGTCGGGGGGGAACTGCCTCTTTTCCTCTGTAACCTTAATTGTCAAATGGCTTTGTGAGACTCCAGGTGAGCAGCAGAATTAAGGAATTAGGAAAAGGAAACACGGGGCTGAGCTTGGACCGGTGGCTCTGGCAGAGCTGCCGGGCAGCGGCAGCAGTGCAGCACCCTGGCATCTGGACCCCACCGTGCCCAGCCTCCCTCTGGGCTCTGCCCACGCCTGTGCCACGGCCAGGGAACCTGCTGCAGGAGAAGATTGCCACGGGGAATAAAAGAAAAACCTGAGGGATAAAAATGGATAGCTTCCAATTAAAATTACCATACTGTAATTTTGTTAGTTATCAGCGACAGACTAAAGTACATGGCAGCTTAACTGACAAGAAAATGTCCTTTTGGGCATAATACGGTGTACAGATCTTTGACTTTTTAGCATGCAGTGTCCAGATGGTACTTTTTTGCTTCATGTTGTGATCAGGAGGCAGAAAGGCCATTTCGGAAACAGTGACAGGGAAAGCCAGGATAGATCAGAGGCACACAGGCTGCCTGGATGTATGAGGATGTATGGTATCATTGCAGGTAATCCTCACATGAGGGTACGTACACCACGAAGGATATTTTCTAAAGCTATTTGCTGGAGACACTATCAAGTGCACTTAGAGCAGTGGTTTGTGTGGCTGATTAGAAACCTACCCTGCTGTTGCTGAATGCCCGTTAAGACAAGGAACATTTTATTTTACAAGATGTAAAGAAGAACGATTGCCGAATAATAAAATGTTCCACTACATTCCAGCATGCTATATTAACTTAGGAATGCTATTGTATATTAAAAAGTTATGCCCTCTTCATTTTTTCCCGCAGTCTTTACTTTAGAGATGTGCACAATGCGCTTCCCCCCACCCTACAGGAAAGATAATCTTTCTTCTTCAGCACAGCACAAATCCCGCGGCTAACTCCCCTTGTGAACCTGAGTGGTATTGACATGGGGGTGTAGAGTCAGGCAAAAAACCAGGCATCTTCTGATGAAACACATAAACTACACACATTCAAGAACAAAACAAAAATCTTCTAAAAGCCTGTGTGTAAGATAAGACTGCCTTGGGGGCAGCTCGAACTTGCGGTCTTGGCCATTTACTCAGGATTTTACAGAGCCATCTATTACAGTATTCAACAAAAAGAAGTACTTCAAAAAGCTTCTTTTTTTTTTTTTTTTCAGTTGGAAGTACAATAATTTCTAAGTCAAAATTTGGAAGTGTTCCCAGTTTTTGGCAGTAAAATGATAATACTGGGCATATCATTTTAAAGTGGAATCTCATGGAAGTTAATTCAGACGACAAGGTCACTTTTAGACATTTTTTTCCCTTATGTTTTGGACTGAAAATAATTCCCAAATCCTATTATTTGAAGCAGGGGTACTTACCATAGCAATCCCTGCCTCCCCTGATACACATGCTACCTCTGAGATAGAGTGCCTTAAAAAAAACCCTCACAAGAATATATACCATGAGCCTCAGAATTTTTTACGCAAAGAAAAGAAAAAGTTGTACACTAAGCAATCATATATTATACCTTTGTACTGCTTGGTTTTAACATGAACTTTTGTTCAGAAGTGTGAGTTTTCTTCCTTTGTATAAAACCAAACAATTTAGGTGAAAAGGAGGAAAAGGATTCTGGGTTCTTTTAACAGTTAAACTGGAGCATTTACTTCAGTGAAGTAAAATTGATAAACTAAAATCAATTTTGCCGCAATATTTCCTTCCTCAGTTTTGCACCTCAAGCTTAGGGCGTGATACCCTGAACCTGTAAGTGCTATTACATTATTATAATTAAAACACCAAATCAACCAACAAAACCCAGCAATGTGTTTGCAGAGAATGGGAAGCTTATGGAAAATCCTGATTAAATTACTGCCATCAAAATAAAGAGGCAAGTAGGGCTCAGAGAGATCCAATTATCTCTAGATAAGACTAAATCAAGCCACACAAATCTGGAGGATCCACGAGAAAGAAGTATCACAGGTGTAGCATCATACATGTCACAAAAGCATCTCTGAAGAGAATTTATTTATATTTTTTGTGCATTTGGAATAATTTGATTTGAAAGTGCTATCTCCAGTATTTGAGTAAAGCCTCAAAGTCCATTTATACCAAGTTTTCCTTAACACCCCTTCCTCTATTTCTCTCACATTTCCTCGCACACATAAATCCCATTCACATTCTATAAGCTGAATACTGATATACTATCAAAAAGCAGCCTACATTTATCTAGAACAAAGTATAAACATTTCCAGTGTGTGTACTTAAGATTCATTTGCTTGCCAAATGGCTTTGTCTCCTTCCTTGGTTATTGTCAGGAGGAAGCTTTTTTGATTCAAATGACTGAATTCCTCAAGCTCAGGTACTGCTGATAATAGGATTTATGACAAGCTAAAAAAAGCAAAAAGTGATCAGAGACCCTTTTTTAAAAGCCATCCCACTGCTGACTGAAGGTATGACTTGGAGGCCAGATGTAAGGCTGAACACATGTGGGCATGTAGGAAACTGCCTGGACAGCTATGCTCCCATACACATGCCAAACTCCTACTGATTTAAAAGCAAACAGGAGAGCACACTTTGGAGAGCAATATTAAAGATTTAAGTATCACCAATTCTTCAAATAAATGCACTTTTTTTTTTTTTTTTTCCCCAGTGGAAGGCTGTGCCTTTTTATTCTGTAGCATATGTTCTATTGACTAACAAAGCAAAGCAAAACAAAGTAAGTGAGCAAGCAAATGGCAACCAACCCTTTATTCTTCACATTGTTCCTAGCACTGTGCCTCTCACTAAACTAGCTCCTACTCGCAGCCTCCGCTCTGTTTACTATTGGCTGCTTTGTTTTTGTGGAAGCACTCAGATACATACCACACAGAACAAAAAGAGAAGTAAATTCCAAACTGCAAGAATTCACCATAGAGCATATCTAATGGCCATCTGCACACACGCTTAAAGAAAGCAGAAAAGCACACAACTGAAAGACACTTTCCTCGATCTTTCCCCCTCTCTGCCATGTGTCATTTACGCATATGAATCCAATGCATCTCAGAGATGATTATCTGGCAGTGTGCTACTAATCTGCTCATCAGTTACAGGACAGACAGGCACATTTTAAGCGTATCAGTTCCTCTGTGATTCTGAGTTAAACTGAAGCTATGAGAGATAGAAGACAAATACATTAAGCCAGTGCAATCCTAAAAGACGATAAAAGCTTTAAACGATCCAGGAGAGCCAGAGCCCAAAGGAGTGAACTTTAAAACAGTCTATGTTAAAATAATGAAATGTTTCCATTAAGTATTTTCTTATTTTTATTTTTTTTTCCTCTATTGATACACAACATGCACACGTTCAGTATGTTTAACACAACAGTACAGATGGAAAGAATAACAACTGAAATGAATTCATTTTGATTTCTGCTTTACAAGTAAGAGAAAGACTTGGTCTTCTCTGAAAGATTTATGAGGCTTCCCACCATAAAGGAGTCTGGATTACAGCTATGCTTACTTTATAAAATGAAATTCTGCCATTACAGGCAAGAGTTCATGGCTGTAATTATTTCAATGCACTTCCTAGTCAATGTGTCTTACACAGCTGAGCCAAACCCTCTCTTACATATGCAGGTCATTTCATAAGAAGTCTAAGAGCTTCAACAACTTTGTGTGACCTTGCATTGAATAACACTGGAAAATTGATTTGGCTCTAGTAATAAAAGACCGTCTGCATTATCTGCATTCTAATTATAATTAATATAACCAGGATAACTGCTGTATTATTTACGATTAGAGCTATAGTGAGCACAGTGTAATAATAATCTGCTACATAATTTTTTATTGATCTGATGGCTTTATTGCAGAAAAAACAAAATGCTACACTGCTGTACTACTAAAATTGCCTTTCTAGACATGTCTGTTTAGAGGAAGAATGTTCATTTAACATTTCTTTTATCTCATCAAATTCCCATAGATTTTAATATCAGAGAGAGTATGATCCTTACTTGCGTGCTTGCTTTTCTTTTTTTTAAACTAGACTGATTAACTTGTCCATATTTTCTATTGTTCATTTCCTGGGAATCATTCATTCCTTGCAATTCTTTAGCAATTGCAACACATTTTCCTAACAGAATAGGGCTGTACCCCAGCAATGTACAGCTCTCCATTTCAAGAGAAAACTTAAATGAATTAATTTAATCTTTTCTGAAAATACTAAGCAATCACTTAGAAGGCTAAATCACTGTTCAATGATCTCACATTTTAACTACTTTTCCTAAATTCTGGTGAAATGGAAATGAAGGTCTTAATTTGGCAAAAGTGGACGTAAACCAGAGTTTTGTTTCTGCAAAACCAAAATATCCAGTGGGAAAGCTCAAGGCACTGCTTGTAGGAATGAAGTAAAATATCTGAAAATTAACACATTTTGCAATTTCAATGTAAAACTCAGAAAGTGGATGGGAAAAAAAAGAAAAGGTTTTCTAGGAAGAAATTTCAAATTGCCCTAAACTCTTTAATGCCAAAATAAAATTTCCTGTAAAGTTTGTTCTATTCATGCTTGTTTCCTGATCTTCACTCAATTCCAAGTAAATTAATGCATGATGTCCATAGATGAGCTTATTACTAGACTTCAGAGTTAATATTTACAAGTATAAATCTCGAGAGTTTATTCTTAGAAGTTTTTTACAGCTGCACCAAGACAATATCAGAAATTAATTACAATGTAAGAACAAATACTTAGATATTTCTAGAAAATTTATAGATATTCATGATTACATATTATGTTATTAATAATAGGTGTGCTGACGTTATCATCTATGAAAGAAAGATTAATTCTCACTTTCTTATTCTTTCCCTGCATGTTTTCATCTCCTCAGTCTATGTTTGTGGGTGATGTTTTCATTTGTTTGCAACAGTATCCACACTTCCACACCTCTTCATAAAACTAACTGCATTTAAGCTCTACAGATTCCTAGCTAATTATGTTATCTTAATATATAATTTTATTGTAACTTTAAGAAAGAAAAAACAATCAAACAAAATTCTTGCAGCTGCACAGGTATTTAGCTCTAATTTGTACTGCTCTCAAGAGTTATCAATTTAAATGCAGTGATTTGCCATTGAAACACTGGTTTGAAATAACTTGAAATAGCTCCCATTACTAAATTGCACAATCATCCCACTAGCAGAAGGTTTAAACAAAACTTATTTTCCTCCATAGGATCATCTGTGACTTCTCTGTTTAGTCGTCCCTGCATTTTTTTGCTTCTCTAATTGCTCCATCTCCAGCAAGTTGTGAACCCCCAAGTCTCCTTCCCACAGCATGATGTGTAGAAACAGTATTTTCCTTTCCACCAGGATGGTTCCTCCTTTTAGAACAAGCACATCAAGGAGTGACCACCCAGATGTTTTCAGGTGTGGCCGTGTCTGTCATCCCTGACTCCAAACCATTTACATGTGAAAGAAAGAAAAATTTCTCAACTTGTTATTACTTAAGAAAAACAAACAAAAAAACAACTTTGGGATTGAGAGCTATGTAAATTCTTGGTCTGTATGTCTGCATGAAGGCTGGAGATAAAAATACTTGAGTACAATTGAAGAAAAGGTAGAGATGATTTATAGAGTGCTTCTGTTTTCTGCATCAGGATGCCCTGTGATGCTCTGCTTTACTCCATTTTCCTTAGAAGACAAACAAGCATTTTTACATTAGTGAGAGGGACACAGATGTCCAGTATGGAGGCTCTTGGAAAACATTTTGTTCCCTGATCTTATGCCAGTCTCGGCTGTAAAACTATGACATGTACAAATGGGATGCTGAGAAGGCTTGAAGTCAGAATCACATCTAGAGACCTGACATAGTCTGTCCCATGAGCTAAATCCCAGTTCTGCTGATGCCAAATTAGATTTCCCTTCACCAGGCTTTGGCTAGATCTGCTCAGAGATGTCCATTCAGGTTGAGCATCGATTTCAACAAATTTAGAGGGATGCAAGAATGGACATCTGGAGTTATTCCAGACAACCTGCTACAGTATCTACTTTTAATAAATGCTAATCTACATACACCAACGTTTTTGGGGATTGTATGAATACTTCATTCACTGAGAGCATTTGGGTTTTTCTTTGCTTGAAACAGCTTTGTAAAGAAGGTAAGAAGAATATCTTATGCCTATTTTTCTTATATCTGAAACTGTCTTATGTCTGCAGGATGGAGAAATGCCAAAATTCCTTCTTTCAGCTGATTGCTGTGGGATTTGCTTTGAAATCTTCCTAAAGACTTTTTTTTGACATTATGTAATACCAAAAAATGAGTTAGCGAACTACTCATTTTTATTATGTGTGGTCATGGCCTATTATAAATATATAAATAGATGCTGGACTTTTCATGACACCTGAATTCTTTCTATGTGCAGTGAATCCATTTATAAGAAGTAGCAGTTGTGTAAACTCATCCTGGCTTTGGAAGTCCAGCTGGGTTCTTTCTGTATCACTCATCACTGAGCATGGTGTTTCTGAGGAACAAATTTGGTCTTTTTTAATGGCAGCTCTTGAAGGTATTCAACGCCCTCAGTAGGTTTCTACTGATATAGAACCACTTAGAATTTATTAAATTGTTCTGAGAAGAAAACATGTAGGTAAAATCTAATTGACTCTTTCTTTTTTGACATACCATCAGAAAAGAGGGAGTAAACTGTCTTCCCCAGCAAAGCCTACAGATTTAATTCTGCATGCAGAGAATAAGCAGATTATTGAGATTATTGACCAGATAGGTATTGTTAAAGCTGTTCTTCTGACCAGAGCTACATATTAAATCTGTGAGAGCCTCACAAACCATGTATTATCCATGAAGAACAAATACATTATTTGGGCTACAGTAGGCCCACTTAATTAAAGTTTCTCAACAGAATTTTCTTGTATTTATGCCCATCTCTTAAGCATAACTTCTGAGGTTATAGCAGAGGTTTTGTTTTACATACATAAAGAAAAAATTCGGGTTATGCTAAAAATATTTTGGGAATTTCAAAATCATGGTAGGAATTCAGTAAATTGTAATGTTAGCAACAATAAAAATTTCTACCTCTATTTGTAACAAAGCTGCAAAGAGATTCAATTGATAACTTAAGTGAAACTGTTTCAGCTCCTCTCAGTTTAATTCACAGTAAACAGTGATGAGATTGTTTGACTGTAGACAAAGTGTTAGAACAGAAAGATGAAGAGATAATGGAGGAAAAAATCATGTTAAGAATAGTCAGAAAGCATGGATGTTAATGATACATTTCCAAACCATTTGTCTCATAAAAGTAAGGGGTTTAGTTTATGATTTTTAGCCACAAACATTTTCTCCAGAAAATGGGGCTACAAAGTTTGCTAAGGTCTTATGAAATATGAGTCTCATTTCTCCCTATTATTTCAGGCCTTGCAGATGCCATTTTCCAGCCATCCAAAAGGATGCCATTTTCAGGATATAACAGGGATATAGTCTATGTCTCACAATAGGGATAAATGGCAAATCCTTCAAAATACACATTGTTCTTAACAAAGTGTAGGAGTGTAGCCTCATCCTTCCAAGACCTCCCACCTCAGTTTTTACCTGAAATTTTTGTATTATTGGATGTTATTGCTCAGAATATTCTCTTCCATTAAAGAAGAGGCAGCTCTGAGTTTTTCTACACCAAATATAGAGGCTGCAAAAATAAAAATTGCTGTCAGGTGTCCTTGTAAATACAGCCTACAAGAAAAAGCATTTCTGAACAAACAGCAGTAGCAGCAAGGTAAAAACACCTGTATTCTTTGCCCCGTCCCTTAGTCCATGTCTCAACTTCAAAGTCTACTTTTGGACTATTTAAAATGCTACTAGGAATAATAACAGGGAATTACTTTTTTTACACCAAACTACACAAGGAAATTAAATTAAAAAACCCCTATGCTAATGCACTGTAAAGGTTGCAGTTACAAATCACAGATCTGTTCATGGATATTTCATGAGCAGAAAAAAGGCTAAATTTATCAGATAAATTATTCATTGTGAATTATTTGCTCAGCTTTACACTTTGCATGTGCACTGTATTTATAAATTTAACAGGGATTCTGGTGGTACCTCAGAAAGCAGCACAGTGCAAATTCTGCATATTCTGATGCAATTTCCAATTTCTCTCAGTGTATATGTTCTGTGGGTGAAATTCAACCCTCCCACACAATGGCTCGTTACCGAGGCTTTCCGCACCATTATGAAAGCCGCCCCCAGCTCTCCTCCCTAGAGCAGGCTGGACCACAGCCAGGCTGCCTTCCCTCCCCTGGGGTGGGTGTGGGAGCCAAAGGCCAAAGAAGGTGCTGCTGGTGAGTCTTTAAAAAGGTGAGAGGCTAAACTTGGTTCTGGAGCTTGCTTGGGGAACAGGAATTGGTGTGTGCAAGGCTGGCCTGGCTGGCTGCCCTCTGCCCCACGGCCTTCCCAAAAGGCGTGCAAACACCTTACTTGGCAGCAAAGCACTCCACAACACTACAAAATGCTCGTTCAAGCACATGCCAACCTTGGTATTCTGTGCATTTTACAAAAAAAAGTCACTGTGTTAAGTCCTCTTGATTGAGATGGAGCAAAATGAGAGATGGTAAGATGGCAGAAGAAACCTGAAGACTCACTGCACAGCACAGCGTCTTCCCCAGCAAATGACTCTGGAGAGAGGAGGAAAACCTCTCCAAACAAAAACACCAATATAACCACGAAAGGACAAAACAAGCAAACAGTTTCAGTCACATACCAGGTCAAATCTCTTAAATATCTTAAGAGAAAACAAGTGGAAAAGTATTGGTTTGTAGGTGAAAATTAAAATAAGCGCTAACACATAATTTTCCGAGATTGGCAAGAGCAGAATTTTTCATGAAGGGCAGACAGTACTTTTAGAGAGAGATAAACACTTTTTGCTTTAGCAGGGATGCAGACCCAGGGCAGGGAGATGATTTGGCAGTATATTGACTGCATGCTTTTATCCTTTTGGCTGCTTAACTTCTAGGAGAAGTAACTTGAACAGGACTACAGTTTAATACACTGAGGCTTACACAGAAGGTATTATTTTCTCTTTGACAGGGTCCAGTGCTATTTTTGTGCTGTTTGATAGAGAGCTGCTGTTAGGCCTCAGGGAAGGAACAGCGATTCTTTAAGCAGGGCTTTGCCTAACAGCAGCTTCCTCCCTCCTGCCACTTCAGCCACCTTCTCCGACATAGGAAATGCCCGACTCTCCTTTCACTTTAAAAAATACATGTCATTAACTATCTCCTTGGTAATCTGCCTAACAAACCCTGGTTGGTTTTTGCAGGACGCCTAACTCCAACACCAGCCACTCTGTTTATTAGTCCCTTCCTCCCCACTCCAGTGCCCAGCCTCCCTGCCTCCTCAATCACATGTGTTGTTTCTCATTTAAATGAACAGTTGGATTCTTTTATTTCTTACAAGTGCTGGATTCGCCTTATCGCCCTCATTCCTTTGGGGGTTGCCAATTGGTTTTATCCACGGATGTATCATTTCTCATGCTTCCCTTTTTTCTTACAAAGAGAAAGAACCACTTCGTCAACAAGCCTCTCTGGAGTGGAAGATTAAAAACCTAGACATCACCTACCTTGCAGCGCTACTCCCAACTGGGTTGTGTAAAACTCAATTAAACTTGTCCCCATTGAATACTGCATTACAGTACATTAAACAGAAAATTCTTCAAGCGTGATGACAAAGCTTGAAACCTTGCCTCAAAGCTGTTCCTTGTAGCTTTCTTTAACATTTCAGTCTTTATGGTGCAAGTCTCCCGTTGACACAACTTTAGTCCAGCTATGAAAAATCACAGAGCCCCACAGGGATTAAAAGAGAAGGAGGGGAGGGGGGAAAAGGAGAAAAAAAAAAAAAAAAAAAAGAAAACCCTGTCAAAGCTGGTCTTGGCACTTTCCTTAGTGTATCTATTGAAACTATATCAACAGCAGACTAGAACCTGAGAAGTATTAGAGAGACCTATGAACAACCTGACAGTTTGGAATAACACTGTGTTCAGTCTCTTTGGTTCCCTGTCTGTATTTCCTTTTGTCCAAGAGAAACAAGTCATCACAATCTCCCCCAATTAAAAAAAGTTACATAATGCCCTAAGATTGGACCAATCTTTGAATTAAGGAAGGGTACAAGTCTGAAAAAAATTACTTCAAGCCAAGAATTACAACCTTCTCCCAAACCCAAATGTTAGTGTTTTCTGAGGAAGTGTGAATTAAGGTCCAGATTCAAAGCCATGTGTGACTGATGCAAATGAAACACCAAAAATTGCTGCTAGTATTTCAAGTTTCAGTTTCTTCTCCTTATGTAAGTCTGGTAACAAGTTTACCACAAATTTGTTTCTAAGAAACTAATAGTGTGACCTCAGGTAGAAACAAATTTGCGCTAAACTAAGAACTGGAAAGTTTTCAAATTCTAAGGAACTTGCTAAGCTGTGAGCTGTCCACGGGATAAGTAAGTACAAATTTTATGTCAAAATTCTCCAAAACATGACTTATCTATGTTGAAAAAGGAAAATTTTTTTAAAAAGGAGCATAGCAAATTAATTCAGAAAAATTCCCACTTTTCTTACATAAACCTAATGAAATACAGCCATGTTACATGTCAGCACCTTGGCCTCCAAGTATATATAAGCATTATCAAAAGTCTCACTGACTGAGTAGTTACATTTCAACAATCCATCAATATCCTTCCAAACAATTCCTTATTCTCTTTACTTTATAGTGATAGATGTAAGTAGACATGCTAAGCATCCAAATCCTACCTAAGTAATATGACTTGAATTGTTTGTTTCTTACCTCCTGCCTTAAAAGCATACATGCATTTAAAAAACACTTAAAATCAAGAAAAATATTCCTGCATTTCAGTGACAAATGCTGTAAATCATACACTCAGTGTTTGGGCTGCTCAGACATGAAGAATACTGTATAATTGTTTATCTTCCTTGTGTGCTATTACTTCAGTTTATACTAAATACTGTGGCCAGATAATACAAAAGGATTTTGAAGATGCCATATCATATGCAGGCTATCACTTTGCAAAACTTATTTAGCAGTCCAGCTACATGTAGTTAAATGCTAGATTATCACACACAGACTGCTATATAAGCAATGAGAAAGGCAGAATGATGTATGCCGTTTTCAAAAGGGAGCAAATGCAAATGCAATTAAGCAAGCCACATATAAAAATGCTGGGATTCAGTTACTTGTGGCAGCTCCTTTTCATTGCCTGAATTCTACATTAAGTCCTATGTGCTTTTTCTCTAGTGTTTTAATTTGCCAGAGAGCCCTACTGCTAAGACAATATTTAGGAGCTATGATGAAAGGATGTCAAGGGACTTGTAAGTCCCTGCTGATTACTTACCCCGACTAGTGACATTTTTTTTCGATCTCTGGAGGGCAGGGTTCACTATCGTTGGGTACATACAATTTATGGTACATTATACATGATAAGAAAGGACTACTCAGAAATGTGGTTCTATGCACCTGAATTTCTGCAGAGTCAGAAAATCAGGAGAAAAATGAGAACAATGAATGAGGAAAATTATGGGATGATTCTTTTGCTCCAGTACATCTGTTTTATAGCAGTAGCTGCCAATGAAGGCAACTGGCTGATGTAAAAAAAAACAACAACAACAAAAATACAATGTACCAACCAAAAGCTATATACTGAAAGTATTTTAAATATACCAAAACATTAACAGCTGTTCCCTGTGTTAAGGGCACAGCCTAACTGGCTTACTGCTATTAAAGAAGTCTATTTTCCACAGAAAGAATATTTATGTCAGGATAAAGTAAAATAATATAGCAACTCTACAAGAATACTGAGCTTAAAATTTGAAGTTTTCTTTAACAATATCACAGAAAAATAAGATTGTTTCCCAAGTGATTTGTTTTTTCAGAGTTTTTTTTCCTTTTTATGTCCTCTACTTATGGTATTATTCTATAAAACTCTTTCACTTAGAAAATATTAACCCATTTTCATGACACATGCCATATGAAAATAAATAATAGTAAGAGGAAAGGTGTACAATATTTTTTATTGTGTTAGTTGGACATGTGCATCCACTAGCTAATTCTGTGGGGCCACAGGAAATTAATTCATTGAAACATGAATCAGAGGCAACCTCTTACCAGGATCTGACAAACTGTTACTATGAAAGGGATACAGTTTGATAAATCAGGTGTTTGATTTGAATTATACAGCTAAAATCTGTTTGGGCAGTTTCCAAAAGACAAAATAGATTCAGATTTACTGTTAAAAACTGCAGGATCTCTCTTCTCCTCCAGTATCCAAATTTATAATAATAATAACTAACTAATTAACTAACAATATTAATGCAACTTCAAAAGCAAATTCACTCAACTTTTCTCTAGAAAGAAAGAAGGTAAAGAACCTAAGTAAAAATAAAACAAGCTCCTGGATATTAATGGCATACTGTCACACCAAAGTGCTCAAAGAAAACCTCTGCTAATCAGCTTCTATTGATTCCTCTGTAACATCAACATCCCAGAGATGACATCTGGGACGTGATCCAGTCATATAAGACTCACACACAAAAATAGCAGTCCTGAACTTAAGGTATTTTCTTCAATATCTTCATCTTGAAGACCAACTCTCAGATCTCCTGTGTATCAGTTTAACAGCTGAAAAGAATCCCATTTAAGAAAATGCTGTTGTTAAGGACAGTACTTCCCAATGGGTGCTTTTGGAGATGTCTCTTACTCAGGAACTGAATTCTCTCTGTACAATTAGTCCTTGAGTATTCAACTATTCCAATGTTTAGGTTTTTCAATAATGAGGGACACACTAGCACTAGAATCATGCTTCACTTTCCTGAATGTGTTCATATGTTCTTGAAAAGAAGAAGGTCATGTATCAGCTCATCACTTTTTTGGAATCTTCTAGCTGAATATATTATAGAGCTTTTTTAGGTGTAATTGATCCAAATTTTTTTTTTTTCCTTCTTAACATCACTCTTTTAAAAAGGAGAGAAATGGCATTTTGAAATAATGATTTTTATCATGCTGTGGATAATTTTTTAAAAATACAAAAAAATTCAAGTTGCTCAATGTCTAAAATTAATCCACTTATGTTCTAGATTATAAAATTAATATCAAATCAATAAAAGAGAATGCAGAATATAATTCCTTTTACACATATTGCTGTAGGAAAAAGGAAGAACAAATAAATAATGAATTTTAGGAAATGTATCAAAAATACAGAGCACCAGTGCCACACCAACATAAAGCTGAAGATCATACTGAGGCAAGCTAGAAAATTGTCATGTTTCACTTGTTATGGTACACTGGATAAAACTGAAACACAGCACATACAAACCCAGCATTCTCTTGAGTCATTGCAGAGCTTCTGATATTTAGGGATTTACATTGAAAGTACGTGGAAAGAGAAAGAACCCTATTGAAAGAATCAGTCTCAGCAGATCTGCTGAGAAAGTGCAAAGGGCCAGAAGTGGCTTCCATGAAAGCAACAAAAACAGTTAATTCCTTCAACAACTATTAAAATCTCAAGTTTTCCCCTAACTTAGCTAGTTAAACACAAATAAAATACATAATACTTTGCATGACAAGCAGTAAATTGCTCCTGGACCACTGGTCCACAAAAGACTTGGGATGGGGTTCTGAACCTACAGCCAATGCTTGTTTAGCCCTAATTAATTTCTACTTTAGGAGGGAATGAAAGATAAAAGTCTCAAAGTCATACTTCAGACTACACTTTCCACCAAAGTAAGCCACTGAAAAATATCATTGTTTGTGATTTTATACTTCATTTGCTCTCATGATAAATATAATTTAATTGAACCTTAATCATAGAACTGGCTTAGCCTTAGCAATCTGTCAGTCTTATTTTAAATTTTCATTTAATTGTAACTTGAAAATGCATTTAAACCTCACATAATTTAAATCCATTAAAATGCACATGCAGTCACCATAAAAGTAAGCCTGTTCACATTTAAAAGAACAGATTATTAATAGAAGATGCATAGTGATCACTTGATGCCACCCTTCTCATTTCCTAGTGTAAAACATTTCCTTTTCATCTCACACTTTAAGTTCAATTGCCCATCTTATCATGTCAGCAAATGTTTCGTCTGGCCAAAGACAATGCTACCTCTCCTGCATCTCAGATGCTTCCATTCCTACATGCCTGAACATCTGCTTCAGCTAAAGACCAACAACAATACTTCATCTTAATTTTCAATTGAAGTTAGCATGGCTTCATCAACGTCAAGTCTTGCCTGACCTGTGACCTTCTGTGATGCAGTGACTGCATCAGTAGACAAGGGAAGAGTAACAGATGTCATTTATCTGGACTTCTATAAAGCCTCTGGCATGGTCCTACACAACATCCTGCTTTCTAAACTGGAGAGATGGATTTGATGGATGATCTTCTAGATGAATAAGAATATGGCTGGACAGTCACATCCAGAGGACAGTGATGAATGTCTCAGAGATGTGATCCGAGAAAACTGGTGCTGCTCAGGGCCCCCTACTGGGACCAGTGCTATTTAATATCTTTATTAATGGCACAGACAAAAGGATTGAGCACACCCTCAGCAAATGTGCAGAAGATACCAAGCTGGCACATCTGTGGGTGACAAACCTGAAGGACGGGATCCATCCAGAAGGATTTGGACAAGATCAAGAAGTAGCCCATGGAAATCTCATGAGGTTTAACAAGGTCAAATACAAGGTGATGCACCTGGGTCAGCATATCAACACAGGCTGTGGGATGGACAAATCAAGAGGACTTGGGGGTGCTGGTGGATGAGAGGCTGGAAAAGAACCAGCAATGTGCACATGCAGCTCAGAAAGCCAAAAAAGTCCTGGGCTGCATCAAAAGCAGCGTGGGCAGAAGGTCCAAGGAGGTGATTCTGCTCCTTTGCTCTTCTCTGGTGAGACCCCACTCAGAATGCTGCATACTGGGGACCCCAGTACAGAAAGGACATAGACCTGTCAGAACAAACCCAGAGGAGGCCACCAAGATTAGAGGAATGGAGCACCTCTCTTATGAGGAGAGGTTAAGAGAATTCAATTTCTTCAATCTAGAGAAGAGAAGGCTTTGTGGTGATCTAATTGCAGCCTTCCAGTACAGGAAGAGAGCCTAAAAGGCAGATGGAGAGGGACTTTTGACAAAGCATGAAGTGACAGGCAAAGGAAAATGGCTTCAAACTGAAAGAGAGTAGATTTAGACTAGATATTAGGAAAGAATTCTTTCCTGTGATGGTGGTGAGACACTGGAACAGGTTGCCCAGAGAAGCTGTGAATGTGGATGTGGATCCCTGGAAATGTTTAAGGCCAGGCTGGATGGAGCACTGAGCAACTTGGTCTAGTGAAAGGTGTCCCTGTCCATAGCAGGATGGTTAGAACCAGATGATGTTTAAGCTCCTTCCAACCCAGGCCATTCCATGATTCTATGGTTCATGTGAGTCAATTCCTGTTAACCCAATGATTCTCTGTTTTCTTAAAAATGTCTTTAATTTTTTTCAGATCTTGAATAATTAGTGCACTGTCCTTATATGCTTCCAGTACATTATTTATACATATTCAATTGTGAAATGCAAATTTCAACTTCTGTGTGTTTCTGCATCACCACTGTTTCAAACAAGAATTCTTCATGCACCAAAATAGAGAGCCCTGTATGTATGATCTATGTTGATTTTTTAAATTAAAAGTTACAATGGTTACTTAATCCATCTGATACATCTGAATGAATGTCTCATATAGTGTTTCTAATGCAGTTTAACTTTTCAACATTCTTTCTACATTGGTTTGCACTCCATAAATTGCTTACTTTTCTCTATGTTGACTTCTACTTTCACCATTATATTGCAAAACTAACACTCTTCTGCAATTTATAAAGCTAATAGTAGTAATTTTCTTAAGGCCTAATAAAGTTAGGACTTATTCTACCTTCTGAAGTAATTTTCAAATAATATCTCCTCCTAATGACTACTAACCTGTGATAGCATAATTGTTTAGAATAGATAGAGCCACCCATGCAGAAGTATATATATCGCAGCTATAGGAAGAGATTTCAGAAACTTCTGCAGCTTGAGTTAAATACAGGCTGAAGTGATTAAGTGAGGCCTGAGGTTTTGGTTTCTGTTTATATATATTCATATGCATGTATGCAAGTATATATGCCTACATACTATCATGTGCATCACCACTCAGTTACAGAACATCTCTATTAAATCTGCTTCAACATCACAACTTGCTTCAAATATCACAATTTGAGCATGCTCTAGCAAGGATTCCTGGTTGTCAGCATGACATTGCCCCATATGCCCTGACAGAGTGAAACAGAAACAAGAAAGAAAAAGCAAAACTGAAACAGCAATTTTTTCCATGTTTTTTCTAACAAGGAAAGAAATTACATTTTAAAAAACTGCTACGTTCTCTCCATGTTTGCAGTAACAAGAGCTCATTCCTTAGATATTAAAAATATATTGAAGCAGGTTTCAACTTCTCCATGCTTTCTTCAGTTTCTTCAGTTGGGAAGACTGAGGGGTGCCCCAGCCCTGGTGAGAAGGACACCTGTAGGACCTGGAACATCCTGCCTCAAGTACAAGGAGAACGGCAGTGAGTGACTCCTGTACTTTCTGCCATGCTGAAGCTCTTTCTGTAGCCTTCATCCTCCCTTTTCCCCACTTCACTATACCCATTTCATAACCTGCCTCAAAGAACAGGGTGCAATTGCTATTGCATCAGGAAAAACAGACGTGGTCTGCAGTGCTCATGCACTCAGCCTCAGCACCATGCTGCCTCGCTGTGAAGTCCTGCTCCTTGTGGCCTCTGCCTACACCAGTGAGCAGTGCTAGAATACCACAGGAGAAGGAGAGAAACACCAACCATTGATCTTTGCATCAGAGAGTACACACATTGATCCCCAGGATCAATAGAGAGGTCAGGATTCAGTCACACATGATCTCTAGCTACAGTTCTTAAGCAATTCCTGAAGACGGTGGAGGGAGATGCATGGATGGATGACTGGGGGTTACATCTCGATCCCATTTTCTGTTTAAGGAAACCTACACTCCAGAAGAGATATTTTTCAATTGCTTTTGGCTCTGAATCCATTTTCCAGAGCATAAAACAAATCTCAGCGTCCCAGGTATTGCAACATAAGCTATCCATTTCCTTTAACATACACAGTGGTTTTAGAGTTCTCAGATGTCAGGAAGCCTCCTTAAGCTCCCAAATTAACAATGAGAACAAAAATGAGCACAAATTGCTTTAACACAGAGTCTAAGTATCATCAATAAATAAATTAGTCAGGATCCAAAATATGGCTATGGAGTTTGAGAAGAGAGAACTGCTGGGTCTGCCACCGCCTGTGCAGGCAAGCACAGCAATCACCTGCTGGAGTCTCCAGAGTAATAGGAATAGGAGCTTAGGGACCTAATAATAAATCACTGGCTTGCAGGTCAATTAAGTGGCCAACAAACACTTGAATTCCTCCCATTGTGCCGTAATAATGGCCTTGCTTGTAAGCTGCTAAAGACAAAACACATCCAACATGATTTTAATGCTGCATTCCAGGTAGTGCAGCTCTACTTGGACATCATGGCTGCATACCACACAGGATTTGCTTGGAGCTTGGCACCTTAAGTGCTGTAGAAGGGTACTCTCTTATTAGCACCAGGCTTAATCCATTTGGAGATAAGGGACATAGAATTCTCACACCTCAGTGTCCATTATACACACAAGCACCTTGAAAGAGGGAAGAATATATTTCAACATTTTTCAGCTTTTGCTTTTACGTGGCACACCATTAGTTTGTCTTGTATCACAAATATACAATAGAAGTACTTAATAGAAATTACTTAATAGAAATTACTATAAAACAGGCTGCAGATGGATCCAGCCCTGTTTCCTCACACCTTATACTCAGCACCAACGGAGCTGCCTCCAAAGAATGACCCAGGTTTGATATTAAGCTTCTAGGTCATGGTTTCACCTTGACAACAGCTCTTTCATTTCAAGCTGTAACATTTGCCAGGATCCCTAAGGTGTTTTCATTTTTGTCAGGAAGTATAGGAAAAAAAAAAAAAAAAAAAAAGCCTGAAAAAATGATAAATCTTAATTCACAAGCTACAGGACTATCTCTGTGTCTCCAGCACAAAACTTCAAATCCAATCCAGGACCTGGATGTGTATTAGGAGGCTGCAGATTTAAACCTTGTCCACCATGATCAAACTGGATTTATGGAGCATCATAACTCTCCAGACACCATCCAGCAGCTTATTAATTTAATAGACTCCTGTCCATTCCATGATGTTCCTGCCCTGACAGTCTCTCAAGATAAGGTGAAAGCCTTTTGACAGGACAGAGTGCATATATATTTTCTTCTGTTTTCTTGTGGATGGGGCTGTTGACAACTTGAAATGTGTGGCTCAGCAAATTTGGGGCTTTTTTCTTCCCTCTTGCTTTGCAGTGAAGTTGACAGAGGTAAAGGTACCATGAGCCCCAGAGGTCACAAGGTTATTGCAGTCCTTGAATAGTTACTGAGCATAATGGGTAAAAAAATAATTTAATTAAAAATAAAATGCATTTAGCATATATCTCATATCCTGAAAATAATGACAACATTTTTCTTAAAAAAATTCTAAATGACTGATGGGACAAATACATACATTGAGAAAAAAAATAAATCTCTGCACTCTGCTTGTATTTATTGTTGCCAGTGGTCTCAATGTATGAAGCAATGTTTCTTTTCACATGGTCACAGTGTGAAGTGCAGACTTTTCCATCCTGAATATGCTGTCACTGGTGAGTTTTAGACTCAGTTTTACAGCTTTTTATATCCAAAATACATAATTCCATGCAAATCGTGTCAGTATTCTTCCCATTTCCTTGTCTCCTCAAATGAAAAATAATTCCAATTTCAAACTATGAAATACACTACACAGTAAGTGATAAGGACATAAGAAAAAAGCTACACTATACACATATGAACAACTCATACCATTCGGCTGCTACGTAAATGAAACACACTAATAATGAACAAAAGCATTTTCATATTAGAAGTGGAAATTTAGTTGTACTCCAGTATTTCTTGTCATCTTCCCTTTATCATCTATATGCTTAGAATTTAAAGGGCATCTAATAACATACAGTGTGCTATTATATGCATATTCATAAAGCTGCATAAAATAATTATTTTACTGTTGATATTAATAAAATATAAATTTGTTGATATATATATTTGTTGATATAATATTGTTGATATTAATAAAATATGTAAGGCTCTGACCTCTAACCCTCAGAAAATACCCCACTGGACGTATGGTAAAGATACTTTTTTTACAGAGGTAAAAAATAAAAATAAGTAAAAAGCACAGTTCTGCTCTGTGAGTTCTTTGAAGCTGAATAGTGCCTGAAGTGAGTCCACAACAATGTGACTGCCATCAACAAGCCATAAGAACTAGTGATGGAGACAAAATATTTTCTCTTTCTGTGTCCAACAAAGAAATTATCAAGACTAATTTGCAATAGTTTCACTCATAACAATGCCATATGGCACTGCACCTTCTCAACATCCCTGCAACATCAAACAGGGAGCCTGACATCTATTTAACAATCATGCCCTTATGTGTTTCCACATTTTCTTCCAATGACTGTGAATGCAGATATATTATTCTACATAAGCATTAGGCACATAAATTACACTTCTCTTGAGAAATACTTTGCAATTTTTCAGTATTTTGTAAAAAGAAACCCCAAACAAGCTCTTCCATAAAGCTTTGATATTAAGATGTCACGTGTACTGTTAAAAACTCAGATTTTTTTTGTCAGTGGATACAAAGAAAGAACAAAAACCTTTAGCACCACCAAAGGCTTCAGCACATTGTATGGCTGATGGAGGCATCCAGTACGACAGCAGATAGTGCAGTTTTCTGACTGTCCATGTGGAACAGACTTAGTAAATATACTCTATTTGCTTTTTAATAGTATGTGGTAAAAAGCCCCTTGCAATCTAAAATATATGCCCCCAGGTTAACCTTTGGCCTGCTAAACAACTCGTTCTCTGACCCAAACCAAATTATACTCATATTCTAATGCAGCAGTGTTTAAACTTCTTATGATGTTTGACCTCTGTCTCATTAGGGTCCCTGATGCTGTATGTCTGTGGTGCAATGTACCATTACATTGCCTGAAGTTGCAGGGGAAAGAAAAGTATTTGTTAGCTAGAAACTCTCTTGCTGGGGAAATCATGGTATCAAGGATCTTACAAAACAATCAAGAAAAATAATCCTGTCAGCAAACAAAAATTTAAGTACTCTTCTGTTGCAACAATTAATTTTTCCTCTATGTTAAAAAAATTTGAATGTTTATTTTAAATTAATAAAATTAATTAAAAAATGCCCTTATATTTTTCCTAGTGGTTTCATGTAACCCTTTTACAATATTTGCATTTTCAGTAAATGGCACATGCATCAAGTAAATAAGCCACCCCACTATCAGTGAAATAAGTAACCAGTTATGTGTTTACTGACTTATTTTACATGAATTATGGGGCTCAGCAGCCAGTGGAAGCCCCAGAAGGCTTGAGCACAGCCCTCTGCCTTCAGCACCGACTTCTGCCCTGCCCTCTCCTCTGTGCTGCTTTCTTCAAGCTTCCATTAATAAATTAACTACATGACACAGTTTCAGTGTGGGCAGCTGTCATTTTAACTAATATCATACTGTAAATCCACCCTAGCAGGCTTCTTCTCTATTATGATTGGAGAACAGACTTTTTTTGGTCAGCTTTCAAATCTGTTTGAGCAAGGACCTATTCCTTTAGCTGTGTGGAGCAGCACTCCCCCGAAATTCCCTCCCCCCGCTCCCCGTTTTTTTGTTCACCAAAGAAAATGACAATTCTCGGATCTCACCCTTAGGCAACATCCTCCCTAGCAAGGATTTTGTTATAGTGGCTCAGTGGGCACTGACTGTGATTTCACTTATGGAGAGATGGAGGCATTTTATGGCACTTGATATCCTGTGTCCGCACCGCCAGCACAATTAACGGGAGCACCCTGTGGAATCACTTATGGAGATGTCATGCGGTGCTGTGGAACCGCGCTGGGGCAAGGATGGGATTTTTCTCCTCCCGCATCCTCTCAGAAATAACGAAGGGCATAAACTACTCAGTGAGGCTGGGCAGAGGAGGAAATAACATCAGTAAATCACTAATGGAAATGCAAAACCTAACACTGCCTCACACAAGCTGAGATGATGGCTGGCTTAAGAAGTGTGCGAGTCACTGCCTGCAGCCACCTCCCTTTTGGCAGCCATACCCGACCCCATCCCACCATCCCGTGACCAGCACCCATCCCTGTCCCTCCAAGGGCAGCCTGATAAAACCATATTTCCTAAATTAGGATTTGCAGCAGGAGATGTGCCCCAGGGCTGCCACCTGGCCGGCAGCACGCTCAGCGGGACGCAACGCAACCCGACCGGCCCAGACACACGTTACACATGTTGGCTTTCCTGCACAGAGTTATCCTGTGGTGCTCTGCAATCAATTACTGTTATACCACCATCATTAATAATTTTCTTAATGAAAATGATTCTGTTGATCTCCGTTGTATTTTAATTATCAGAGTTAAGCATAATTACACTGCAGCTCTGAGCTGGCATGTAGACTCCTTTAGGGCGCAATTTTGTTTTAACACACTGATAATGTAATTTTACATTGTGTCAGTTGTTTAGTTATTATCCAGTCGTACAATTCCGCTGTATTCCTGATAACAGATAATAACCTTAGCACCTCCTATATCCTGAAGTCATTTAAAAAGCAATATTGGAATTTCACAACTAGCTAACTTAATCGCCTTATGATTTTATAATTCTCACAGCTAAATATTTGTACAGACACCCTGTTTTAACAATGCCACTAAACATACAGTATCCATACATTTCACATAAATGGCTTAAATAATATCTAGAAAAATGTCTGTTACATGAGCATGGCTTTTAGTCTGTGCAACTGTGGTTTTTGCACTGTTTCTATTCTGGTCAGTCATAATTTATTTTTTAAAATCCTTGCCGTTCCAGTGAAAGATTTGCAGTAAATAAATATCCCAGCCCCCTCCTAGCTTGTGGGGAGACTCTTAACTGTGGTCTTAGAGATTTTCCAGGTCTGGTGCACAACTCTGTTAGGCAAAAATGTTTCTAAAGTACACTATGTAGCAATGATGATACAGTTCATGCATTAATACTTCCTAGCACTATAACTTGCTTAAATTTTGCTGAAGCTTTTTTTCTTTCAAAGAACATATATTTCTAAATAAGCTTTAATTCATAAAATCTGAGTCTTACATCTCAGTTTCTAGGACATATCTCAAATTACCGAACAGACTTTCTCAAAGTCCATTTTTGAAACAAGAGAGAATTTTATGGTAAATATTAAAAAAAAAAATAGCATCCCTTTTGAATGTAACTTCAGTAGTAGAAACTTCATTTCAAGAAAATGGAGTGGAACAATGGCATGTGCCACGAGTAGCCAGCTTGTATCAGAATTTGTAAAATGGAATAATAATTAACTATCTCTAATGAACTGTTTTTCTCTTTTCTAACTTGTCCTGGTATTGGAGAAATGTAGTTATAAAAAATACAGGTAGTAATCCTAGAATAAACTGGATAGATACTAATAAATAATTAGAATTACACTTATTTCAAATACTGAATATTTATTTCATAGTTATTCACTTTGAATGTGCTCTGAGGCGTGATTTTAAATAACTGGTTTCTTTATCTAAAGATTTGTATAGAAGATGACTTGTGATTGCACTGTAACAACTTAGAAATATAATCTTACATGTGTACATCATAAAAAATATATATGTATATATGTGTGTATATATATATATATATATAAGTATGCACATATAGATGCACACATATGCTTTGTTCATTTTCCTAGGGAAAATATGAAGTATTTTATGCAGAGAAGGAGAGCACTGAAGGTAAACAGGGACTTAGCCAGCCAGCTCAAATTCTCTTTCAATAGAACCCAAACTCTAGGCTCCTGTCCCCGAGATTACTCTGTGTGCAATATGTGGGTGACTATAGTGCTCACAGACTCCAGTGAATTGGAAATCAGACTGACATTCCTATGTTCTACTGAAGGATCTGGGGAAAATTCTGCTCTCAAAGATATCTCTGTAATGAGCTAAAAGGAAATATGGCATGTGCTTCTGAGTCAGCAACTGATCAACCAGTACTATGTACTGTTAGCCAATTCTAAACTTATCTTCGTCGTAGAAATGT
This sequence comes from Parus major, assembly GCF_001522545.3. Classification (NCBI taxonomy): domain Eukaryota; kingdom Metazoa; phylum Chordata; class Aves; order Passeriformes; family Paridae; genus Parus; species Parus major. Next base: position 132,289,112 of record NC_031769.1, on the reverse strand, counting down.
GCCAATTTACTCCACTCATCTCATCTTGAGTTTTGTATGGAAAACAGCTCCCAGGTGACCAAATCTGATACATGGACAATTCCACACATTTGTTCAGCTAATTGCTTTCAGAAATAACAACGTATTACTAAGCAAACTAACAAAATTATACAGATGCAACTACAACATAACATCGAATTACAGCTACACGCCAGCTGACACCGTTTCATTAGAAGTAATGGCACTATAGGAGACAGAAAGCTAACACAAATCAAAGCAATGTAATCTGCAATGATGAGATACAAATTGAAGGAAGAAACATTATTCTATTTATTTATTTTACCATCTTCTGTTTGACATTGTTTTGTGATCCAAGCCAATTAATCTTTCTAGTACAAAAATCCCAACAGAGCTCAAGGCAAGGGTAGATGCCTAATGACCGACAGAGCAGCCACCTCAGAGTGCAAAGAGAGGAACAGAACACAGTGAGAACAAAGCATATCTACAACCTACTTCCTGCATTAGTTTAGAGGAGTAGAAGGTTTTTAACATGTATTTATCCTCAAATTTATCCTCAACTTTAGTTATAAAATGCATCTGTGGTAGAGACTATAATTCACCTCGATTACTGTTCAACTGTCTCAGCAAACCTTGTCAACCAAGTACTAAAAAAACCAGCAAGATCAGTGAAACAAAATCCATCACCTTTCAATGAAAATGCTATTATTTTGGGTTAAACAGATTGCATCAAACTGAAGCAAGTTCTTACTATTTGAAAAAAAAGAAAAAAAAAAGTTGTATTTCAATAGAAATAGAATAAACTTGGTCCAGAATAAATCAGGACCAAAACTGTACAATGAATTAGTTCATGTTTGTAAAATATTTTGAAGATGAGAAGTCTAACTGGTAAATATGTCCTAAGTATTATTATAACTACAGAAATAATGTAATACTTGATAAGACATTATCCTATAGGAATTTGCAGGAGCTACATTCCGGAGTGAAACTAGTTTCCTATTAAATTAAGAAGTTTTTTCAGAAAAGTTTGCCCGTGTGTATTCAATATTATGAACAGCAAAATGCAGCTCTGGATTCATGCAAAAGGCTTCAGTGTGTTTGTTACTCAGAGCACTTTGCTGCTTCTTCCACTTGGGCTGCAATCAGCAAGCTGTGAAGGGAGGGCAGCTCAACCCTTTTTAGATCTGAGCCCAGTTCTCTAGTACTGCAGGTGTTTCAGGTTGTAGAATGAATGTGTTGACATTCTGTAATTATAATAGAAAGAATTTATAAGACCCTGGTGTGCGACTCATTTTTAACATGCAAATTCCCTGTTTTCAGCGTTTCAACTTTCAAAGGCTTGTGGCAGTTTAAAGGCAATCCTCTTATAAGTGTATAAATTGCAATGATTATAGGAACAAGTTGTAATTGTTTCTAGTAAGTTTTTAGGAGTCTTTGATGTTATGATTAGTGTTTTGTATGTTAATATATTGATATGGGTGCTTATTTGCCTGGATGCTTGTATGCTGAAATGGTCACTAGGTTGCCTCAGCAAACAAATCTTTGATCTCAGTAGGTCTGTTTGGTTAGAAATAAAGCCTAAAAGAAATTCAACAAGAACACTGCATGTTCTAAAGTATTCACAAAGTGCTGAGATTGGTGATTGAAATACAAGGCAGGAAAGTCATAGTTTTGCAACCTGATCTGTAGGGTAAATGCCAAACACAGCTACACTAAGTTATTTTTATTCCATGTATTCAAGTGGTGTTTTGTTTCTCTTTTTTTTTTTTAACATATTGTAGTGATTCTGTAGCCGCATTTGGAAAGCTTTCACAGTGACTGCACCAGAGTGGTGCATAGTCCTTGGTGCTATGGACTGAACCCAAGGCTCTTTGTGTTGCTTTGAGATGCAAGACAAAAACCTGTGCACCTTGAACCAAAGGAGTGATTAGATGTGGTGGGCTAGATAAAGCATCTTTGGCACACAGCCTTGTAGGAACTCATACTGACTTGAACAAATCTAAAAATTCACATAAGACACAAGTGATAGCCACTGCCACTCACCAATACACTCCAGTGAAGCATCATCACATCATGCTGCTACACAGAGACTGGAATGTCAGAGATGACAACCCTGAAATCCAGTTCCATTTATCTTACTCTACCATGCTGATATAAAGTCTTTTCATAGTCAAATCAAATTCTCATTCTTCATATGAAACTGGATTTCAGTTAGTAGTCTACATTGCAACGTAAAATACAGAAATGATATCCAGTATGCCCAAAAAAAGTCAAAAATAATTCACCTATTCAAAGTGTATAGGTTTCACTGATGTTTCGCAGAGCACTGACTCTCAGAGAGAAATGTATGGTAGATTTTATACCAGCTGATGTCCTTCAGTGTTTAAAAATCATCTAATAAACTACAGGTAGCATGGGAAGTTTTTACATCACTAAAAGAAAAAAAAAGGCAAAACTGGAAAATGGAAGAAAAATGGAAACAAAAACTGACATTAAGGGGAGACTTAGTATCAATTTTCCTGGTATGCAACAGGTACATATTTATCTCAGTAGCTTACACAAGAAAGTAAAGAAAAAAAAAATCAGTTTGTGTTTACCTTTGCTGTACACAATGCAGTTGTTTTTGTTGTCTTCTACTCCTTGCCAAGTCACATCCAGCAGCCACTTGGGGCCAGCAGTCAGTACCATAGGGACTGAAGCCTTTGTCTTCTGTAGGAGGGATGATAACAAACAGATGCCATTTGTTCACCTTGATTAAGAACTTGAATAATAACGGTAATAATAATTGTATTTGCAAACAACAAAATCTCGATACCCATAAGCCAAAGTCTTATCCCCCTGCCTGAGGATTTTTTAAAGAAGACACAAGTAGGAAGCTTTAGTTCTTTCATTGATTGAATGGTAAAACTATTATCAAGGATTTTTACGAACGATATTGGATCAGATCTCCAAGATTATACAGATCTCTGGTGGCTGAGAATTATAAAGGGAATGCAGATGACTTTCACAGCAAAAAGCCAAGTGCTTAGAAGTGAACTTTAGACACATTGTACCTCATTATCAATGGGATCTCACTATTTCCTGAAACAGGAAAGAATTTAAAGAATTGGTATCCATTTCCATGATCTGTCCTGGGTAACATTTGTATTATCAGAGGAAATTGTTCTGAATGGATAATGGAATTTTTGCCTTTTTGCTATTGTTAATGTGTGAATTTACTATGACTGAAATAGTAATAATGCTAATGTTTCATTGCAAAAAGAACTATGAAACAAGGTGTATTTATACACTCAAAGACAAAAGTAAAGCATGACATCACCACGCCTGAAAAGCATGCAGGCAATTTACCATCTCCTGTCTGTGCTTCAGATTCTATAAGTAGAGAATTTTTTATTTGAGGAGATAAGGAAGAGGCCTCAAATTTATTAACACGTAACTCCTTTTACTAATTAAATGGCAAAAATCCTGTGGGTAGTCCTGACTTTGTCAGTATATGGCACTTAGACTTCTATCATAGACAGTTCTCCTCTGTTTCAAGAATAAAACCACAACAGAGAGTACAAAGTAAAACAGTCACAATGTAACTGTTATTTTTTTTTTCCCAGAATATAATTCTGTCCAAGACATTCCAGTATTTTGTAAGAGCATTTAATTTTATACTCCACCAATAATCCTCTAGTTGTCTCAACCTATATTTTATTCTACTATTGACCGAGATAAAACATTTTAAGATACAGAAAATCATTTTTACATGGACATTACAGGTGCTTTGCCAACATTTATTATTGATAACCATTCTAGAAATGTAGTGAAGAATAAAAACATTTACCACATTCACAAAATATACCTGAAAATATTTATTGAAAATAAGATATTGCTTAAAAAATTTTTGTTATATAAGATCTAATCAATAATCTTAAATAATATATATTTACTATAATTACCTTAATATTTAAATAATGATGATAGAAAAAGAAATTAAATTTCACAGGTTTTCCCATTTTTGTGGGGGTTTTAGCTATTTAGACTCGAATACTGTTTTATCAAATACACTGCTTCTTACTTAATTTTCATTCCCCATTTTACATTTTTCATACAAATGTTTGTGCATGTCACATTTCTATCATAACATTATTCATCTTCCCTATGTATTGGGAAAAAACAGATAGAAATTATGAATGAAAGGAGGAAAAAGAAATGTAACATCTGGCAAAAATGTACCTACCTAGTGTAAAAATATTGAAACAAGAGACGTTCAATGTCTCAACTCCTAATACTGCTTTCTCTATGGGAAATTGTGGAAAGTATGTTTTGCTTATATGAAGTATTGCAAAAGTCAACCCAACAGCATGCACCTGTATTCTGAATTTAAATTCTTATTGATAATTAAGCAGTAAGCAAAACAATTTAGTTTTTTAAAATTTGGTTAAGTTTCTATGTAATTATCTATGTAAATTATCAAGAAGCCTATCAGTGATAAAATCAGTGTAAAGCGTATACATATGGGCTACATAGAAAATAATGACATAAACTAGGCAAGAATTGAAAAAGAGATGCAGCAGATGAGATGAAAGGTAATCAAAATATTATCTCTGCCTTCTATCATAGAAAAGTCTGAACCTTACTGTAATTTACACCAAAACAGTGCTAAGGCTGCCACAGAAACAATTTATAGTGGCTATTCCTCACACGGCTGAGAATCATACCCAAATTGAATACAAGCTGTAGCAAGAATGTTGGCAAGTGTGGCTGCATAGCAATAATGAAGAGAAGGATCAGGACACACTCCAATACTTGCTGCATTTCTCCAAGTGCCATTTCAGTCAAGCCTTTAACATGTTTTTGTGCTTATATGTGCTTTCAGTCTTTGGTAATCCCAAGTACAATCAAAAGACAGTGAAACATTATCCAGCTAGGAGACTTTTCCAAGTACACCACAAATGATTAAGACATTCAAAAAAGTTGGGTTTTTTCCCCTAAGTTGGAGGCCAAGTTAAAAAACAGAAAAAAACCAAAATTCTATCTTTTAAGTGCAGAAGGGATCATATATTTAATTTTCACAAGATCTAATTCCTATTTCTGGTTTACTCCTTTCCAGACGTCTGACATTTCATTGTGTCTCTTCCATCTCTAAGGGTATTATCTGCATTAAGGTGGTATCAAAAAGCCTCAAATAATATCAGGATCTTCTTGTGCTGGGCAATAGTTTATCTACATAGACAGGACAAATAATATGTCCTGGGAAAGGATTATACTTAACCACATACTGCTGAGGAAGAATGAGATACAGAGATACCGTTTGACTTTCTCATGGAGATTAATTTCTCCTTTAGTAAGTGGTAGGCTTAGTCCCAGGCCACCGCCCCAGTTTCCTCCAGACAAGGAGAGGGGCGCAGGCCTCATCCCTTCTGAGATGAAGCAGCAGGGAGACTGAGCACCAGCATGTGTGTCTGCTTTGCCATTCGCCATTTACAGGGCTTTTTTGGAACTTAAAGAACTCCATGGTTATCACTAAATTAGCTTCCAGGTCAGCTTGGCAGTTAAACTTGTAATCAGCTCTGCAGCTGAGAGAGTTCTCTAAGCACTAGAGATAGGCTGGAGGAGGAACAGGGTGTTTCGTCTAACAGCTCTGCTGGCCCAGAAGAACGGGTGGACATCTCAAAAGAATTTCTCATTCTCCCATAGCTCTGCTCCCAAGCTGCACAGATATGTAAATAAACTTATTTTAATATGAAAGCAAAACTTCACAAGACCCCGGCTGCTTGTAAAGCTTGGCAGCTCCACTGAGGGACACCAGCAGTGGCTTCCCTTTGATGCACCTTCCTGGCATATTGTGTGAGCTGTAGGGCAGGTCAGGACCACGGCTGCAGTTCTTGGGGTCTGGCATCCTGTGAGGTTTACACGTTCATAGGTGTTCACCGCTGAGAGAGCCTTGCTCTCGTTGTGCCCTATTACACAGGAAGAACTGAAGCAAGCCTGCTGATTCAGGAAAGGCCATTGCCTTAAAATGGTTAAAATGAAAAGACCCCAGTCCAAGATAACAAGAAGCTATGGTTAAATCAGTCATGCCTTTATCACCTCAAGATTAGACTACTGCAATGCGCTATACCTGAGGCTACATTTTAAATCCATTTGAAAGCTGAAGCGGGTGCAGAATGCGGCAACCCGCTTCTAAAGCAGGATATCGTGCTTTGAGCACATTACACCAGTGCTTTTTAATTTGCACTAAGTGTCTGTGGAATTTAAGGCACTGGTTACAACCTCTGAAGCCTGGGACCTGTCTGTTTGAGATACCTAATTGAGACCTGCCAGGTCCTTTGTCTCAGCTGTACAACCACAGCTGAGAACCACCAAGGCACATGAAAAAGGGCTTTCTTGGCTTGACACTGAAGAAAGTCTTGGCAGGGCAACATGTTCTTCATGACAGCTCTTTTACCTTTGGGACATCATCCTACTTGAATTAAAGTATGTTCATGCTCTGACTCTCAGAGAGTTCTATGAAAATCATCCTGTAATTTGTAAGATGTATTTGTCATACTGCAAAATTTAGTTGGTTATTCCCAACACAGTGGTGGTAGGTGTTACCTAGTTTATACTCTTTTGTTTGGGTTTTTTTAAAGTGCTAGCAGGAATATCTCTAGCTTAATAAATGTACCTTTTTACACATAAGAAAAAGCTTTCTTGATACAGAAGCAACAATATTGCAGCTGTCTACAAATAAGACTTCAAAATCCAAACATAAATTTTATTTCTCCCACCAAAAGAACTGCTACACATTACTGAAAAGCTTACAAAACATTCTCCCTACTGCCCAAGTATAATCACGGGGATCTGCTAACACAGGTGTCTGTAAGATGGGGCCACACAGTAATTGCCTCACATTTTTCAAACGAAGGCACATTATAGACCCACAGTATTGCTCACTGCTCTACACTAGGTAACTTTCTACACTTGAGCAATGTTTCCCTGAAAATGCAATTTCTGCTAATGTTTTCATGCCATAACTAGACAAATTTGACAAGGACAAGCAGGGTCAAAACTGTGATCTCTCAGGGAACAATTAGAATTAGCTAATGAGGATAAAAGAGGTCAGGCAGGCATCCACTTTTCACTAACCTTTGAAGCAACTGGACAAACAAGGGAGGTAACCCTCAATAAATGTTTATATTCAGTCAAGAGGTTAATGGAGATAAAAATAGCCATCACAGCAGGCCGAAAATAGTTTTACAATCTTGCTAAATGGAATCAGTGCTGACAAGTAACATTAGATGGGCTCTTCCCTGCAAAGATTTCTAACATATGATGTGTGTGGCCTGGCAGAATCTTGAGGAAACCCCCACGCTGAAGAAAAATACGGCATGATCAAGTTGTTTGAAATCTATGAAATTCTGATGTCAAATGCCTGATCAGTGCTAGCTGTTTCTTCAGAAGCTGTGCTACTGAGCTCATGTTCAGTAAGTCACTGTGACATAACCATCCATGACCATGTCCCAGGCACGGTGTTCCAAGATGTGTTCAGCATTATTTAAGGAGATGTACTGATACTCAAAGGCTTTGTTTCTTACTGTATTTTGGCTCCTGCAAACAGATTTTGTTCCTAATCTTCCAAAGAGCTTGAGTTCCCCTGAAAGACACAGAATACTACCAGAATATCTTCATGACCTTGTAGAAAGTTCCAATGCCCCCTGGGCAGAGTTAGTTTATGTAGTCAATTAAAACCAAGAGTGTACTGGGAGGAGAGCTGTAAACATATCTCAGGTGCCTTCAGATATGAGTCTGGGCAAGCAAAACACCAGTTAATATACTGATGGAGGTTTCTAAATTGAAATTCTATTTAAATTCAATCAGATCATCACAGGGTGGACATGCTGAAATTGCAGAACATCCCTCTTGAGAGGTTGAGCTCACCTTCGATGATCACCATTCTCAATTCATCAAACTTTATAAGCTCATCAAATCAGTTCAGTTGGGAAGGGCTCCTAAGGGTCATTCTGTACAGCGCAATAACAGATATTTGTATAGGTCTCAGACTATCCCTGATTAATTAATATTTGTTTTAAGATGTTTCTGAATAATAAGAAGAGTGGTAACTCCATTTTATCACCTCTCACACTGACTGTCTAAATGCATTTCTTTTCCTTATAACTAATTACAAATTCACGAAGCTGTAAGACAATCCCATCCAAACAGCCCAATGGACAAACTGAGATCTGCATTTTGTTGTTTATTTGTATGCAATCAGCTGGACTGTCTTTCAGTTTCTGTAGCTTCCCCGAAAACTCTTATCTTTTTCCAAGGAGGATTCAGTCTTGGAAGAATATTATTTCAAGGGCTTTTCTGGAAAGCCTGCCAGTCAAGGCCTGTGGCAGCACTTCACAGTGCCACAGCTTTCTTTGCTAGACATGCAGAGGCAACTGCTCTCCACTAATGCAATACTGGAGATGTCAGGAGGTTTTCAGTGCTGTGGTTCCATGCTGATGACAACATCAATAATTAAAGCAAAGACATGACAGTCTCCAGCTATAAACACTTACTCTGGAATCTTACAATTGTACCAGCATTTCAGCTTTCACAGCCCCCTATGTCTGCAGGGGACATCTTGAAATTTGAATTAAAATCAAAAGAAATTTTGTAATCCTTAGTCCATGTGGCTGAAAAACAAAATCCCAAAACCACAAACTTTGAAAACCTCATGCCAACATAATGTATTCAATTAATTTCACCAAAATCTTCAGACAGAATGGGATAATTGTTTCAGTTACTACTTTACCACTTTATGGGATCCAAGATCTCAGACAGAGTGTTCAAGAATCTGTATACCTGCACTGAAATTGTTACTTGTGACAGGCCATGAAAACTAGTGATGAAGAAAAGAAGGATCTACCTCCCACTACCATTTTTGGTGGTAGAAGAAAAATACTGGTAACAGTTGAAGAGGCTGTGGTCAAACCAAACCCTTTAAATGTTTCAAACACACAAAAAAGAAAGGAAAAAAAAA
>NC_031769.1:132182016-132280017 GCF_001522545.3 Parus major | reverse complement strand
AGGGGGGGGGGGGGGGGGGTGGAATTGTGCACACAGATGGAATCCCAAAAGACAGCTGGGATTTCCTGCAACTGTGAAACCCTGCTGTTTACCCCAAGGGATCATCACTTGTCAAGTGACAAGACTGAACATACATTTCACCATGTATCACTATGTACATTTCATCCACAAACCTAAAGCAGACCAAAGAAATTATTCAAACAAAAAAACTCCACACCCTAGGTATGTTAATATTTTCCAACACTTGTCAGGATTTTAATATGAATTCAAAATTTTTGTTGCTATCAAATGTGACTGCCTAATGCAAATTAAATGTGTGCTAAATACGGGGTTCAATTCATTTTACCTAACTAGAGTGCATTTTTTCAAATCTGTAAAATAAATATAAATCAAATGTCACTGTAATTTAGTATATTTAGGTAAAAAGTAATTCAGTCAAAGGCAACTCCAATTTGTTATTTTTAACTCAGGATACCCTTGGAACCCATCTTCAAACTCTTCACCAGTTCAAAAAACTTTGAATAAATAAATTCATATTCTGGAATACCTGGACCTAGCTGAGTCCTGATGATTCCTTCTGTCTGCTTCTGTGGTCCTGGAGGAGGTGACAATCAACCGATTGGAATTGGAATGGAAAAGCTGGAAAACGGATCTCAGTGATCTTCCACTGCCCACATCATTCTGTCTTGATGGGCTTTCTACTCTGGTCCTTCCTTTCCTCCTCTAAAGCCTTCAGCTGGCTTCACTCCACAGCTGCTACTTCCCTGCCTTTTCCTACCTCTTCTTTTTCCCCATTTTATAAATACATGACTATGTATAGATAACTTCCTTTCTCAAGGAGCATGGGATGGATAGCAGTGTATTTTGCCATCATTCTCTTGACTTCACTTTCTCATTTTATTTTTCCTTTTACTCTCTTTCCTGTTTATTTTGTTCTTTGGGGAAGCAGTGTATATATGTATTGTGTGTTTACACAATGACCAGAACCAGGAAATTGTATTCTTAGTCACTGCTGTGATTAGCATAAATGTGCTGAGGATATTCTGAAAATTGACAACTCTAAGTGAATCATCTATGTTGTGATGAGTTGATACCTGTGGGCAGCATGAGCACTGTCAGTGTGTCTTAGTATTCAGGCATCTGTCATGGGTGTTGAACCTTCCTGCTTTACCGTAAAGTTGAATACTTTGGATAATACTATCTCAGAGATGACATGCACCTGTACCGATGAAATCACATACTATATAACTTATCTTTAGACAAGATATAATGCAGTGCTGCTTGCACACTTTCACACTGAATTATCAGTGCATTTTTTTCTACTGGGTTAACCTCACTGTTGTAAATTATTGCGTACTCTAAGAATTGCATCTCTCTTCCTACTAATGAGGCCATGTTGATATTTGCCAGTAAACACTTTCTGAATGCACTTGTTTGAATGTAACTCATTTCACTTTTGCCAAACATTTCTCATATAAGATAGATGAGTACTTGGCTCAGTATGGCTCAGCTGCAATTCTGTGAACATTGAATTTACTCTGGATGCGATGATGGACTAAACTGTGGGATAAACCATCAGTCCCTGGTAAGCTTCTGGCAATTGTGTCTCACTTTGCACAAGTATCACTGAGGCTTGGGGCAGTTAATGTGAGAACAGGTATTTCAGATGATCAAGGGGACAAATACACAGGTATTTCCAGAAGAGATTTATATTGCATATGGATTAATTCTGCCTGGTGCCATGGTCTAGCTATTTAAACCAAAGCAATCCCCAATGATTTCTGTATCTACAGCTTAGTTTAATGTGGTACCGAATAATTTCTTGTTTAGAGCAATTTTGTAGGTTTTTTCTTTCTTTCTTTTTTATACTTTTTCTTATCCTGGAAAGGATGATTTAAATCACCTTTTCCAGAAGTCCAAATTTAATGTACCATGTGTTAATTTTTATCCAAAGAATAGAAAAAGAGGTAATGATAGGACATAAGGGAATGGCTTTAAACTGAAGGAGAGTAGGATTAGATTAGATACAAGGGAGAAATATTTCACTGTGAGAGTGGAAAGGCACTGGCACAGGTTGCCCAGAGAATAAGATTCCCTATATCTGTTTCAGGCCAGGCTGGATGGGGCATTAAGCAGCCTGGTGTCCCTGCCCCAGGCAGAGAAGTAGATGATCTTTAAGGCCCATTCCAGCCCAAATTATTCCATCATTCCATGAATCCATTAAACATATAAAAATAAAAAAGGATGTGCATAAAGCCTTCTATAAAACACCCATTACACAGAACTACAGAATAGCTAGTTATAGATTCTGTTTATTATATATTTTCAGTACTTTGTTTGGAACTGCAAACTCAGGTTGTATATTTTACTTTAGGAAAGTGAATGTTTTTGTTATGAATAGTGAATAAGTCATGCTTTAGCAGAAGTAAAAGATAAATTTTGTTTAATTTTAATTTTTTTAACCTTTTTTTTCTTTCTCAGAACTAAAGAGGGAGAAAATAGAAAGTTCTTTGCATATGCTTGTCCAATATTTTAACTGTATAAACGAGTGCAGCTCTATTAGGATTACATTTTCCAATGAATATTGTGAGGTCTTTATGAAATACGTATTCAATACAAAGGCATTGTAGTCAATGGTGTAGGTATTGCAGTGTAATTCTCTTGGTGATGCATTACACAATATTTGAACTTCACTGGTGCGCACACTGAATGCACACAAAATATTATATATAAATTTCTCTCTAATTTGAAATAGAATTGGGGAATAGAAAATAATCTTTGCCTTTCTCGAGGACTTTTAAAGATTTTCATGTACCCTTCTATTAGCTATTTATATATATCTTTACTAAGAGGAAACGTAGTACTTTAAAGTAAGAGAATAAATCCAACATGCAATCCTCTGCCCAAGTTTTATATTTGTTAAGACAGAATAATCATTTTAGGGAGAAGTTTAACACATGATTCAACAACCAGAAGCCTACATGTATGACTTTGATTAATTATTTTTAGTTCAGTTGAAACATCCCAGTTTATCTCCTTTTAAGATTATCCTTGACATATTTAGAAATCCTAATGCAGATTTTATGGCCCACACCTATCCCTGATGGTGCTAATGGACTAGGCATAATGAATCATTCTAATTTGGATGAAAGGACCACACAACATTGTGGCAGTCCTTTAGAGAATTAAGGCTCAATTCTGATCTTCCAGACTTATGAATGCATTTTTGGGATTAGGCCACGTATCTGTACATCTGTTGAGTCTCAAGGGGTGTATACTCAGCTAAGTATTCTGACCTTCCAATGTACTGTATCAAATGTGTGGCCTTGGGATATGAAAGGATTTGATTACAACTGTATTTTAACACTGATTTAATATATAATTATGGGGTAAAACCTAATTCCTCCTTACATCTTCATGTAGAAAATTCCATCACTATTAAGCAGACAGTAGGATATTTTTTCCCCTGCGAGCGTGATAGTAAATGGAAGAAATTGAAACACCCACCCAGGATAATGTAAAATCAAGGACAATCTTCTTAGGGATGGCTTTAAAATCAGCTTCTTGTGTCCATAAAAAAAACAAACTTAAATGGTCTTCTGTGAGTGTGTTGCTAGCTGGTACACTCTTGCATTATGCATGATACTTGACAGCTTATGTATAAATAAACAGGAACAAAGTTCCTTAAGTGATTTTTACTATTACCCTATGCTTTTTTGTTCACAAGCAATGAGGAGAGCAATTAACTTTACACACAAACTATATATACACAATACTGATAGAAAAGTTTAAAAATAATTGGAATTATCCAGTTATCTATTCACCTACAATTTCTATTTTTCTAGTATGTCAAAAATGGAATGTTATAAAATTTCCTTTAGCCAGTTAAACTTCCATAAGATATGCTTCGTGCTTTCATGTAAATTTTTTTTTTTTTTTATTCCACTGAAAACCCCTTCCCCAAATATTATCAGGGGAAAACTTCTCAAAAAGTAAAATAGACTTCAAAAGAAAATCAGTTCAATAGATTTTAATGTATAACTGTGCAGTATTGTAGGGGTTTTAATTCTTCTTTTATAGCATCAAATTTTGCATAAATTTTAAAATAAGTAACAGTGGCACTAATTAATGGATTAATATGAGGATTTCAGACAAAATACTTTCCAAAATTCTGTGTTTTCTCATCAATATGATCTGTCACAGATCTGAATTACAGATTCATGGTGCTTACATTTTCTTTATCATTTCAGAAAGCTTGGACCAAGAAGATGAACTGAGCTGAACAGCACCTTTACCTTGCATGCAGTTCCTTTCTTCCAGTTGAAGAATATGCTACACATAATCACGCAATTTTTTCCCCTCTGTCTTAAAAGCACGAGGATTTTATTTCACTGTTCTTGCACAAAAATGAAAACTAATTTCCCTAAAATGCCCAATGACAGATTAAAAGTGTCCTCAATTTTTGTAGTTTGTATGACATAGTTCTGTAACACAGCTCTCACTTAAATTGCTTCAGTGTACTGATTATATGCAGCATGACTAAGAACTGCAACTACACAAGTTTCCGTGAAAAAATAAAGTTTCAAAAGAATGGGTGAAGGTCCTTCACTGGGACTGGAGATAAAGATGGAGAATCCAGCAGCAGGACTGGTGAGTATGGGGCTCTGGTTCCAGTAAGACTCAACAAACAGCTCAGATCAGAATCTAAAGTCCAGGAAAACAGCCTGTAGCTTCGAGATTAGCTTTCTCACACCATTCCTGAGTTAAGCCAGTACAAACATCATCATGAATGCATAATTATGATTATGCACTATACTATTGCATAATAGATCTTAAAATCTGGAAACAAAGAAGTAGTGTAGGAATGCTGTTTTCAGGCTTTTGGTTTTGAACACAATGAAATTAAGGGTAAAATGCTTTCCATAAGGAAAAGCAGTTCCAAGAATATGAGTTTTACTTGGAAATTTCATACAGATAGTTATGAAAAATATACACATAAAAGAAGGGGTAAGAGCGAGATAGGGACCTGGTGCTATGTTTGTAATTTGAAAATAACAATGAACAAAGCCCAAACCCTTCCCATACCAACATAATTTAGGAAACTAAAAATAAAAACCACTGTCACTTGAAATAAGTAACAATAGACAAAGAAACTGGAAGCTTGACAAGTTTACTTAAAGGATCTTTCTTTCACAAAGAAATAAATTTTATTTTTTGAAATTCTTTGCAGCAAGAATTTCGTTATGAACACAAGTTTCTTTCTGGGACTGATGGATATACACAGGCTGGTATCCCATGTTTACATGACAGTGTTGATAAAAGGGTGTTTGCTTAAAGGGAGCAGATGCATTCATTCACTTCCATGTGAGGAAACAGAACAGTGTGAATTTGATGAATGCAGTAACTGGGTACATCTATGATTAAAGACTGCTGGTATCATACTCTTGTCAGTTGCCAGTTTGTCAATGAATCCACTTTGGGCCAGCAGTGCTGCAGCTCAGTGCTCTCTAATAGGACACCTTGGGACCTGTAAAGACTGAGATCACAAATCCAAGGAGTGTTCCTCAAGTGGGAGTGGGCTGACTTCCAAAACTGGGAAGCATCAAAAAGAACAACAAATTCGAACATAGGTCCTATACAGAGGTCAGGTTAATTTTGTTGTTGCTGTATGAAATGAAAACTCGCAGTGGTAATAAGAGGCAAGCTGAGTACTACCACTCTGCAGACTGAATTTAAGTGATTAGAAAACTATTCAACTGTTGGCTAAGACCAGTTTCACAAAAAAAATTACTTCTTAATTCCAAAAAGTAATTTTTCCTTGAATGTCTTCCCTGCTTCAAAGAACACCCAATCCAATCCAATAAAATCAAATCCTTTATCCTTTCAGTAAAATTTTTGAATGAATTTTCAGATACCTGAGGAAGAAAAAAAAAAAAAGAAAAAAAGAAAAAGCACCAGCTTCCAAACGTTCCTAGCACTTCAAGATGCCAATGAAGCCAATAAAAGAGAAAGAAAGACTCTCAGTTGTGTGTTATGGAGCCAAGAAAGCAACCTAACACCACAAAGCACCAGAGGTAAATTAAGCTTGCAAAGAGCAAAAGCTTTAGAAATTGGCAGAATCAGAGCAGACCAGGGCTATCAAACCCCACAAGTTAGTACAACTTTATACCAGAATTTCTCTTCTTATCATAGAATTAGGCATTAAAATGTCACACTACTGCCGCCACCATATCCATTTCAAACAAGTACCTTGTATCGCTTGGCACTAAGTGGCAGCAGCTGTTCAAGGCAGACTTGAACCTGGTGTTCCAGCTGAGCAAGGATTTTTCCCTGCTCCCAAGAGATACGAGCCTTCAGGTGAGCTGTGAAGCTGCCATCAGCATGGGGCATTGGTCTCCTGTGGCAGCCTCCAGCCTTCAGAGTTACTACAACCTCTGCACAGGCGCTGCTGTGGTCACCACAAGCCTTCTCAGTTTTGCAGGGAACAAAATAAATAATTGCCTGACTCTCACAAGTCAGATCCCATCTGCACATTGAAGGGAGCTTCTGATAGCTCCTGCTAATTCTGAGGAGAAGAGTTGGATGATGGAAATCTGCCTCTTCACTCCCCTCCACTGTGGAGGTGACCTTTGATCAAGCTTTCATTTACTGGGATGGTGAAGCAAACACAAGCTACAACATCAAACAAAAGAAGAAGTGCTCAAACCCAGAGCTGGTGGTGCCATGGCTTTAGGTTTGCATCAGCCACTGGAAGGAAAAAAGGGATGCTCAGGGCCTGCTCCATGCAGCTTAGGCAGATCCAGCCCCTGCTCCTTGAAAGTTCAAGTGAAACTTGATTTACAGCCACACCTTGGGCAGCGGGCAAGTGCTGGGAGAGCTGAGAGAGATCTGGACAAAGAGTGATGGGAGGCAGAGGCAGGGGGCAGTGGGTTGCCTTAGTATTATAAAAATGCATCTTATTCTGTTTTTAATCAACGAGCCTTATCCAGCAATCAAGGCAGATATATAATAAGCTGAGCTACTCTGTAAATCTAAACATTCCCCACAAATAGAAAAGATACAGCCTGAGCTCTCTGATTGTTACTACGGCAACTATCTAAAATGAAAATCTTGTTAACCCTTTGCATGCTGTAGCCACCCATGCATCAGTGTTAGCTGACTTCTGTGCACTTATCTCTCCTTTTTCCCCCTCAAGAAATTCATAATTGTATTGCTTCACAGTAGTTATGCTCTGGTTATCCTGTTTGAGACTGAAAGAACTGTGATAGGTGGTAGTTTCATAGGTACAGCTGAGTTTTGTTACTTGCTCATTACTGGGATTATAGTTCAAAAAACAACTGAGAAAACAGAAGAGAAAACCCTTAGATTACTCCACAGGGCCTGGGATTTTGATGAAAACCTTGACAACTGGAATGGGATATTTTCTAATAAACCACACTCCTGCTTTTTTTATATTAGTTATTAAATGATTTGACTGTAAAAAGCATATTTTTCAGAGGAATTATATATCTCTATACTGTATTATAAAATATACTACTTTTCAAGCATTTTTTTAAAGCTTTTCCTTCTTAAGTACGTCACAGAAGACTGCCAGGGATTTTAACAAAATAGCATGTTAACCACAGCGCGTTGAAAATTAATAGGCAGGTATTTGACTCAAAAAATTCCTTAAATGCAATCAAATTTAAACAAAAAGAAAACCAACTTTCTGATTTTTACAAGGCACAAATAATATTGCAATCAAATTTATACTTTTATGTGCCTCAATATTCAAGACAGTTTCATAATAATATCTGTTTGGCAGCACCATGACAAAGTGAAACTGCAGTTCTTACATCTTCTACAATTCATCCCTGAAAACAACGGAAGCCATAGAAATTTTTCCATATTCAAAGTAAAAGGTAAATGGTCCACAGACATCAATTCTATCGATTCTTTTACCTTCTGCCTACCATGTAATATATAGAGACCTTTTAGTACTGGGCAGAAATAGACTCTTTATGGAATTTCCACTGCTGTTACTGAGAGTAAAATGCTTAATTGATATTTTACAGAATTACTTCATTCACTTCAACATAGATAAGTTTAAAAGATCATTACTTGGATATTTTTTCAGAACTGAACAACACATATGTATTAAATAAAAACCATACTTTTCTATATAAAAGCAAAATTTACATGTAAATGAGCCCATATAACTTGAAGTGACTGATGTAGTGTGCAAATTATCTTACGATCTTGAATGGTGTCCACATTAAATTGAAGGTTATCAAGCTTTTAATACATTAAAATAAAGACACCATTTACAATAAAATATTAGTTAAATATCAGTACTACAATACTCAGTTTTATTAAAAAGAAACACTGACTAATTTTAAGTTTACCTAGAACTGTTTGAAAGTTTGAGAAAATAATTGGATTAAAAAAAGAAATGGGATTACCTCAATAAATGTGTATTTATGAATACACACAAGATGTAGAGAATGGTGCTAGAAACCTTAATATTTGCTCTTCTTATTTACAGAAAATTGAACCCATTAAAGTGGACAAGCTAACTTTCCTTCTTCCTTCTTAATAAACACTTATGTGGCAAAACAACCCTCTCAGACCTCACCTGCCCTGTAAATAAACCAAAGAACAGATTCATGGCACTGGGAAAAAACGACACTTCTTGTCTGATCCAAGTTGTTTTAATTGTTTAATGTTGATAATTTGAGATTTTGGATAAGAATGAGTGAGGTGCATAACACATGTAAGGATTGTGCTGGAATATACACAGGTAAGAAAATGTTTACCAGGAGAATGACTGGAATTAGTTTCTCTGACTCAGGATGTGTTCCAGTTGTATTTTTCAACTTCTGAAACATTTCCCATTTTTCTGTAATTAATGTGATATATAGAGTTCAAAGCAACTTACCTTTCACATTTTTTCAAAATCTATCATTTTCATAAAGTCAAATGGACAACATTTTCTCTGTCTCTTATACACATCTATCATTTTCATAAAGTCAAATGGACAACATTTTCTAGGGTCAAATTGCAAATTTACAACACTGTAATCACCAGATTAATCCTAAAGGCTTTTCAAACATCAAGTCTATTTATCAGTATTGGCTTATTTCCCAGGTATATGACCAAAATAATGTAGAAATGTACTGGCTAGTCAACATACTACAAATAATTCTAGGAATGTATAAAAATTCTAACTTCCCACTGCTTTATTTGAAGTAAGATTTTTTTTTCCTTTAAACAGTAACGTCACTATTTATTTATTTATTTATTTTTCTTCCAACTGCATCTTGTTTTCATATTACCTTTAAATTGCTGAGTTTCCTAAACTGGCCTGTTAACCAACTGACTTGACATCCCTGTATCATATAGATATGATCATATAGATATCAACTCCTTTGGCATTGCTATAGTTGTATATAATTATTTTGAAAGGGAAAGATTACTTGTATGTGATTTATTTGTCCAGGCCAATTCCAAGGACTTGTCTTTTTTGGGACAAACTAGGGTCAAATATTTTCTTCCTTGAAGAATCTATGAAGACCTGGGTGAAACTTCACCATATATTCCCCAGAGAAGTCCTCCCTTCTTGTGGGTATTTTCCCTTCTTCAACAGGCACAAAAAGTCATGGAGCTTACAGCAGATAAAGGGCTTTCTAAAAAAATTCAAAAGAAAGAGAGTATCATGCCCTGCACACAGTAATGGTGAGGTGGGAGAATCTGCTCTGTTACTAGAAATTCCTCAGTAAACCTCAGTAATCCAGCACACAACTACCTTATCATCTGATCACACATCTCCATTTCTTCAAACTTCATCTAAAATATTTCCTAAAGCCTAATGAGCAAAAACTTGTGATAAAGCTGTAACTAACAGCCAACCTTGGTAATTACCACTGTGAAAAAAACAGGTAAGCATGGTATATTTCCAACAGAAGCAATGCTTCAGATGATTGCTGTATGTAACCAGTTGGTAGTTTCTCATTCGTGTATAACTACTGGCAACAGAGAAGAATCTTAAAAATGGTGAACTTCTGGAATCTGCATATGGGTCAAAGAAAATTTTATGGAAATATATTATTCAGTAATGAAAAGAATAGTCTTTCCAATTGTGGTAAATTTTGAAGAACATATGATAAGTATTAGTTGATTTGGGGCAAAAGACTCGAACAATTAATGATAATAAAGTAGAGAATACAAAAAAATGTTCTAAATCCTTAATAATTGTATTGTGAACCCTTTAAGTGTTTTCTTTAAACTTATCACTGGCCTAAAGTATATAAAATAAAATATTCAGTGTAGTTTCATGCAAATTCCAGGTTCAGGACTAACAGTTTGCAAAGGCTATCAAACCTGCCCGGGTGTTATCTCTTTGGTTCTGCAACCTCATCTGTAGTTCCATAACAGACAAGCAAATAGATATCAGGTCATATTTTACTTTCAGTAACAAAGACAGTATTCCCATTGATATCAAAAGGAATTGCACCTGTGATTTTGAGAACAGAATTTAAACCAATCTTTGCAGATCATCTTTTCTCTGGAGTTTCTTGACTGTCAGATTTTATGATGTTAATAATTTCATTTTGAATTTAAAGGGAAAAAATGTTGCTACACTTACCAACTCTCCCCCCAACACATCCCATCCCCAAACATATCAAGCCTGATCCTTGAAATATTTATCTCTGCATTTCTTCAGCTCAAAATACCAGAGAAGTCAGTAGGAGCTGTTGTGGGACAACCTTCAAGGATTACAGCCTTTGGATATCATAAGCATTTACCTTTAAGAAGAAAAAATACCCTCTTCTATCCCACTGCACTTTATAAAAGTTAAGATTATTGGAGGTAAAACCTACCTTATTTTATTTACATATACTGTCAGCATTAATAGTTCATTAAAATTCCAGGACTAGTTCATAGAAATTCCACTTAAGGAATAAATTATACATTCCCTTTCTTTTGTGGCTTTTTTGTTTGTTTGTTTGGGGTTTTTTGTTCCTTTGTTGCTTTTTTGTGAAAATAATTTCCATCTAAAGGAATAACAGCTTAATCAGAGCATCGAAAACCACAGAAGGGACACAATACTGCTCTCCCTAATCTCAGTGACACATCATTACTCATATCTACAAATCCATAATACATCTGTGTAATATATAAAAAGACTGTGATTGGAGAAAAATGAACAGAACCAAAGATGTACCAACTAAATACTCAAGAAGAAGACTAAAAGTCAGGATACTAAAATAATGTCAGCATTAGAAGCACAGTAGGACATAATTAACTTGGAGAAGGATGCCAATACAATGTAAATAAATGCAGTAACACACAGTTCATTCCAGGAACTAGAATGTTATGTATCTGTGCATGCTGCTAAGTGCATCCTTGTACGTTCTCCAGCATCATGCTGCATGTGCTCCAACCAGGAGATTTGGGTATCTACATTCATATACTTTTTCCTGTCAGTTTTCTGCAGCTAAAAATGATGATGTACGAGATTATGCTCATGGCTACCTGCAGCATCATATTTTTCTTGAGGACATGTACTTTGTAAAAAGCTTCTCTACTTCTGTCCCATTTCCTGCACCAATGTTTAAAAAAACCTATGTATTTCAACATCCCTATAGAGTTACAGATTTAAATCCTTACTAAGGAAGCTAGAAAGGTTGCTCAGGCAAAGTCTTGTTACCATTGTGCCTTCTATACTCAGGAAACAACAGCCCCTGCCCAAAGGAATTGCAAAGGAGGGAACAAGCGGAGGCCAGACTCCAAAATCTATTTAAAGCCAACAACATATATTGTTTTTCCTCTACAGTTATCTCAGTGTCCCTGTTTTAAGTACTCATGGTCAGTTAGGCTTTACCTTTGGAAATTCATGGAGTTTTATTTTACTTGCCCTAGAGTTAGATTCTGTGAGGAAGGTATTAAAAATTCCTTTTGCTATATCAGGTCTGAAAGAAAACTCACATTACCTGAAATCAAGACAAAAGTGGCATAAATTTGGCAGGAACAGATTTATTTGAATATTCAAATGATTTTTTGAAGAATTCATCCATTTTAAAATCTGTTGCACAGATACGCCACCAACAGAAATGACATCAAAAGCAAACATATTCTATGGAAATAAAAACTACAGAGAGTGAATAAGGGCATACATGAGAAAAACTCTAAAATCACTCACTGAATCACTGTTTTACTTAGTTAAAACATTTAGAGCCACGATAAAGGATCTAGATTCATTTAATAAACTCTGGCCATGGTGTCTTTTATCAGTAGAAGTTTTTCTAGTTTTCATTAGTTCTGAAAGATTTAATGCTTAATAGATTGAATAACTATAATTTGCACTAGCAGATATTCAGGTTCTTA
This sequence comes from Parus major, assembly GCF_001522545.3. Lineage (NCBI taxonomy): Eukaryota > Metazoa > Chordata > Aves > Passeriformes > Paridae > Parus > Parus major. The sequence goes on along the minus strand of NC_031769.1, from coordinate 132,267,651 downwards.
AGTCTTTTCATACAAGAGTATTTTATATTTTATCATTCTTTATCTTATTTTCCATTACATTCTCTTATATTTAGTATTTTAGTTAGTGGTTTAGGAAAAAAGAGAAGCAAGATATATGAGTGGAGTCCTCCAATTTCCCTCCTTCTCTTTCTGAACATCGCCATTAAATTCAGAAATCATTCAACAGACATTAACTAATCAACAGTGCTCTGAAGGATTACATTATATAACAGGAAATGCACCAACTTGTATTAAGCAACATTTGACTTCAAACTACATGCTAAAATCAACAGGAATATACTATCTTAAATACTTGAGCAAAACTCAGTAAAAGATACAGTAGGCAAACATTGTAGTCAGCTCAGCAGTGATTACCAACTCATGCTCCAAATTCACTATAAAATGAAAATCAATATTTCCACAAGTTCCTGCAACATAAAAGATAACCTTCATTGATTTTTCTAGACTTAGGCCTCACTGATAAAATCTAATATAAATTTTCAACCACGAGGATTTGGATCAGAGCAGGGGTGATAAGTCCTGCACATCTCTTAAGAGGTGGAGAATTTTTTTTTTTAAAGTGCACGTTCATACTATTTATAATTTGCCCTGTGCAAGTGAAAGCCTTTTCCACCAGCGCTATCAGGGATCTCTTCTAATTTTTATTACTGTGAGGCTAAAGCCTGTTCCAGATAATTTGGAAATTTCAGGGGAATTGTGATAGGGCTGATGGTGCAGCCCTGGCTGACTTGAGAAAAGAGCTAACCCGTAATAGCCTCCATGGCCGTGCTGATTAAATGTTGCCATAGATGAAAGGCCTGCCATCGCCGCAATAAATTAACCAATCACACAAATCCCAAGTCAGTGCTAATCCTTCCTTGATACTCTGATCCTCTGATCAGCTCAAGGAGGTAAAGAAACTGGCTTGTGACGCTTGGTGCTCTAACCCCTGGATTTCATGTACACAACGAGCTAATGATATCTTGCTGACCAGTTCAATGGGATGAACTTCTCTCACAACCCTTAGGGAACACTGTGGCCTTCTTTAAAAAAATGACAAGCACATGGCAGGTTTTGTGTTTTATTGTGACACCACAGGAAAACTAACCAGCACTTGTTAACTGTTAACCACAATAAGCATCAAACTGATGCCTGCTATAAAGCCCACTGTGCTTTACAAGTGCCAGTGATGGATTAAACAGGAACCAAGACACTAAACCAAGAACTGTTCAACTAATTGTGATTAAGCTATCCCCCTTTTGATAGAGAAGTCTGCTACCTTTCCTATTAGCCCAGTTTTTATCCTGTTTTTACAGTTTTTGGAGGGGGAGTAGGAGTGAGGATGTGTGTCCACATATCCAAGCATGTACAAGAGAGGAAGAGAAAGTCCCTTTACCTCTTACTCTCAATTGTACTGTCACAGCATGATTATAATCAGATTTAGACATAGGCTCATTTAATCAATTAACAGAAGGCCTGAACACATGCAGCATTTTCTCATTAATTATGTGAATGCTGTCTTTCCAATACACTTTGTGAAATTGAGTCTGTGCAGCCTGTGTTAGTATACTTCATAATTGGGGAAACTCTTTTTTTGTGGTAATTGGTTGCTAAAAGTAAGAAAGCTCTGGGGTTTGCCTCTAGGGCTTCCACACATAAAGAGTTTTGAAAGTACTTCATTATCTCTCCTGGTCAGTTCTGTGAAATTAAAACTGTTTTTCCCTTCCTCTTTGAGGAAGTGGTTTGAAAGCAGGGTTATGAATATGAGTGGTATGTGTATGAGCATGTGTCCGTGCTCATGCAAACACACATGCATCCATGAAAAATCACATAACCCTGGCTTGTCTTAGGGACTGCTATCACTAAAGTCAACACAAACATGAAGCACGTGGGGTTTGACCACTACTATTTATTGAGGCATCACAGGTCTCCAGATATAAGTGAAATTTCATAACTTCTTCAACAAAGATTTATTTTTCCAAACTTACACAATGAAAATCAATCACACTTGAGGGATTTGCTAACTTCTTAAGTTTGGGGATGGTGTCCAGTTGGTCAGACTAGATATAATTTAAAGAATTTGTATGCTATTTGGGAGGGCCGTAGCTAACTGAGTCACTACACTTATTGCCTGTCTTTGCCTGTTTCATACATGGTTTTGCATGCATACATCTCTTGGGGACACACATGTGCACACACGCATGGGCTCTGCTGCTGCTACCACTACCCTTCCTGTGGCTTTCCCAGCTAACCTCTTCACACTGGGCTCACAATAGCTAGTCCTGGAGCAAGCCTTGTGGGAATTAATTAGTAAGAATGAGACAAGACGATAGCACTCTCTGCAAGCCATTGTGGGCCAGCATTTTCCAGTAATACAGTTATCTCTGGCAAAAACTGTTTTCCAAGAACAGCAGATGTTAGTGCAGGCCAGAAAGGTACTTAAAGTACATTTTATTCAATAGAACCACAGGGGTTGGAAGAAATTAAATGGGGCTCTTCTGTCAAATTTAATCCCTTTGATTTTACCTCTGATGCTTCATATTGGATAATGTGTATCTACTTTAATGCTTCACTTATCCAAGTTAACTATACTGCACAGTTAATATTTTAACTTTTACTGCTTTTTTGCTATCAGAGCAATACAAAAGATCATACTTTATGATGAATCATTAAAATAATATGGTTCAAAAATAATACCTTGTGGAAGTGGTTTTAACATATGCAGAGATTCTCAGACTTGATAGCCCATGGTAAAGTTTAAAGTAAAATAATTTAATGAAGATAAAAGCAAGACTAGTTATTTATGAGCATTTATACTTTATGAGGATGGAAGTCGTCTTCAGAAAGACCTGTGCATGCTTTCAGTTTAAATCCCTTCCTTCATAATATAAATGTTCCATATTTCCACAATAGCATTACACTAAGAAAAAAACCCATTCCACCTTTGCTAAGTTAGGGACTTCTCTAAGGACAAATATATCCTCTGACAACTAAAGCAATGGCCTTGGACATATTTGATCCTCATTCTCTCCACACCCTGGACTTGACAAAAAAAACCTCTAAACATAACCTTTTAGTTAAGCAAAGTTGCATTGCATAAAGATCTCCATTTGTGCCTGCACAAGTGAAAATGGGAAAATATACACATACATCAGTGATTGCTCTTACGAAGCTTCAGGCCCACAGATTGGGTCCACACTGAAAACTTCACTCACTAGCTAACAAAAACTCTGTCTCCTGCTGTTCTGCAAATACCACAGATAGACTAGATTACAGTATCTTTAGAGAAGCTAAAATAGCATTCAGAGGGGACATTTATAGTGCTATATTCATCTTTTCTCACAGAATCATAAAACTCATAGTACAGCAGGCACAGAATCCATTGCAATCAAATTGCTAAAGAAGGCAGGAGGAAAGAGAGCTTGCTCAATTTTACTGGGAATAGAGAAAGTGGACTTCATCCAAAGACTGATTCTTTTATATTTCTGCTGGAATTTTTCTGTAACTAGTACCAGAAAAACACAAACCAAAAGAAGCCCCTACCATCTTTGTATTTTAAAAAATCTTCAATATATGCCATTGTATGCACTTATTATGGGAACTGAAAAAATTAAAACACACACACATTGTCGTAATGCATATGCCAGCATATAAAAATAGTCCTTCTCTTCAGGTGAAGACAGTTTCACTTGACTGCATTGTCTCTTGTCTGAATAATGGTCCTAAGCAAGTGGATGAATTAGTAGCAAGGAAAACTAACCTCATTTTCATTTCCTACATTTCCATTCTGCCCTTGTTTTGATAACTCTTCACTCACCAGGTGCACAATGTTTTAAACTGTGGTTTCAAATGTGCTAATGTAAATTCCAAATCACTGGCATCTGCAGAGAGGGACGGGAAGTTCATCTCCAGTGTCAGTGCTGTTTTAAGTGCAATATCACGGTGGTATTTTAAGGTCAGTACTATGCTCAGAGAGACTTTACAAAGAAAGTGGGTTACTTAGGTAACTGTGTAATGCACCTAAACATGACCAGCTCCCTTGGCAGATTTACCACTGAATAACAAGGGTAGGAATGCAAAAAGAAAAGCGTGCAAGAAGAACACGTTTAAAATAAATAACTCACACATTTTCATCTGGAGGCTGTAGGATATTCTTACCAAATTCTTTGTCAAAGAACAAAGTAATGAAATTTTAAAGTTTTTACTACAATAACCTTGGATCTCCCTGGGAATATTCAGTGAAATATGAGAGAGGTTTTAATACCTGGAAGCACAGCTGCATTATAGTGAGGTCAATTCAGGAGCACTACTGAGACTCTAGGCCATAATGACTCCATATGGAGCTGGACAGTAGCTAAGGTAATAAACTTTCACAGCGTGATTTCTTTGCTCAGTGCAATACTCACATAATTCAGCAGTTACTCATCTTTCATTCAGTGGAGAAGGCTTTTTTTCCCCCTTTATTTAAGAGCCACCATGTGCTCATTCTTTCCTCCTCGTTGTAGAAGGTTTACATATCCAAAGAAAACATTAACTGAATTCCCAACTAAAAACCCAGAATTTTATGACTGAATGAAGTAGAAAAGGGAAATTCCTCAGTCCTTGACCCCTACACAAAGATGTTTCCGTTTGTCTTAGACATTGGTGTTAAATGGATATTGGCCTTGGCTTCCGGAGTAGTAAGACACTAAATGCATTTGAGGACACAGAAATAAGAAATTGGGGACAGCTGCGGACAGCAGATTTGGGACACTAGTATCATGTATGTAACAAATCTTTATTAATAAGTACATTAAATCCCATATTTTTCATTTATAACCACTGCATAATTTCCTGTTAACACTTCATGTAAATTCCAGATAAGGTAATAATTTTTTTTCAGAATTCTATTTCTGTTTCATTATATGTTCTACACTCTGCCCCACAGGTCAGTCGCATGATTGAAGTTTTATGCCTCATTAAAATTCCCCTAGTTAAAACATGGAGACAGAATTTTGGTAATTCCTTTCTCCACAACTACAATTAACCATTCCGCTGGATTCCTGTATTACTGCAATCCAAGTTTAAAAATTACTGTATGGTGAGATGGTCAAGGGGTCTAAATGTCCTAAACATAAGGCTCTTATCTTTCTTTGCTCCAATGGCTGAAAAACCCTGCACCACCACCTCCCAGTTCAGTATTTCTAGCTAGCAGCTGCTATCAGAAACCTAAATAACAAAAATATGCAAACTTGCACACTAATTCCCTTTGGAGATAGATCTTGGCTGCAGCCCTGTCATAAATCAGAGAATTTCGATATGAAATGAGGCAAGCAGCTCTAATCATTTCTGCATTTCAAATTGGATCACTGGCTCAATCACTGGGCTTTTTTAAACTGCTTGCCTAAGAGCAAATGTGAGGCGGGAGATAATTCTGAAGAAATCTCTTCTTTTGTGGCCGTAGAACTCTTTTAACTGTTTCAAGACTGAAGGCCACATTTCAGTGATAATAACATATATCTGCTGTGAGAGATATGGATCCTTAAAGACATCTTCCCTCTCTTTCAACTCATAGAATTCCATCAATATCTGCATATATTATATATATTAATATATGTGCATGTGCATATGGGTGTTGTGTGCATAAAAAGAGAGGGAGAGAAAAGAAGAGAGAAACATCTGACATGTAGCCTCAGTATATTTCCCTTTAGAATTTTCTCTTCTGACTTACTCGGTGTGGGTTTGAATTGCTGCAATGACTGCACAGTTAACTTTGTACACATATACCCAGGCACTTCGGAAATTTATTTAACGATGAAAGCAAAACTGAAAAGTAACCCTCACCTGCCCAGGTTTTGGCTCAGAAATAAATCAGAATATGAAATCAAGGTAAACAGAGATCTTCGATAATTGTGTATGACCTCCAAAGGCCTTCTCCTTACCCATCAAAGTCCTGAAATTCTCCTTTATTACACTATTGATTTTCTATTTTCATGCCTTATCTAAACCCTGAAAACAATATATCACAAAAATTACCCTTACAGTCAATTACTGTGAAAACAGCATCCTCTTGACTCGCTGTTTTTATGCCCAGAGTATCCACTCTTTTTCACCCAAACAGTACTACTGGCTTGTTACAGTCTCAGTGTCCTCACCGCAGCGCTTTGAAATTGAATTTAACTCTATTATCAGCAGGCTTTTGTAATCTCATGTAAGCCTAATAGTGATCAGATGGAATTTTACAGCTAAGCTCCCTGCATTTTGAGGACTAATTTAAAATATTTATATTTTTCCTTTTTGTTTTAGACAGTTAAAAAAAATCACCTAACCAGGTTTTATTGTCTCCTATTTTCACCTTCTAGCACCTCATACTCTATTTTCTTTCTGGAAGCTGGATACATAATTTTTGATACTTAATTTTCTGGTAATAAAATTTAGCAAACTGCTTCATTCAACACTGATCTGGATTTTATATGATCTTAGTATCACTGCACAGTGCTAGTGGTGCAGCCATAAAACAAATAACACCATTTTGGATTATCTCATCTAAGTATAAAAAAACGCTGGTAGGTAAGAGCATCTCCAAACTCTACACTGCCACCCACACTTGATTCTGTCAAGATTTAAAAATATACATTTGTATATATATATATATATATATATATATATATACACACACATATGCGTGTGTGTGTGTGTGTGTGTGCATGCATGTTCTTTTTTCAGACCCCTTGATAGCTACAAGGGCTATACTACCAGTGTTCTATTCTTCTGCCATGCACACATGAAAATCTAAAGAACTCCTGCCAGGATTGTCAGAGAATATGCTGAGGAGCCCAGCTCAACAACAGACATGTCCTTGCACCCAATGACACTTAATACTGAAATCTGGAGCCAGCACATCCATGGAGTTCAAATGACGCATTGGGATCTACCCTGGTTCACTCCCCTTGATGACAGGTTTGGCTTACATGAGTAAGCCTCAGAATTCATTCCCCTTTGCCTGAATGAAGTTTGGACAAAGGGTAAAGCCAAAAATGATCTGAGATCTCCAGAAGCATAAGACTTTAAGCACAGTGACACTGGCTGTGACCTACCCATCACCAGTGCTCAGCAGGTGATGCAGGACCTGCAAAATCAGACCACGAAGCAGCACACTGAAAACCAGAGCCCAGTAGCACCAACAACCAGACTGCTGGTAGGCTTTAACTCTTCTATTCAAAACAATATATTCAATGTTAATACATCAAGCCTCATGGGGTCTTGCCCGTTAAGTTTGAGGATTTGAATCTCATGAATGTGGAATCTGCATTGTTCTCAGCAGAGGTCACTTTGCTGTGCATGTAGGAACATGCGGGTTGCCTCACCAGCTTACAAGTGTAACAGAATTGTCAAACCCATTTTGAGCTCACCTCTGTTTCTTCTGTGTCTCAGGGCATGCAATCCCAAATCCTTCTGGTTCACTGCGGAGTCACAAGCCATACACTGATGCTTTATCAGGAACAGAGTGTTTGGTTTACCTCTCTGACTCATCCATCACTGATAAGTTATAAAGACCTATCCTCCCACCCTACTGATATTTTTCTGCTCAAAAAGGGTGCAAACTTCATAGCACCCACGTTAGAGGAAAGCAGCCCTACACCAGGTCTGAAATTACTCTCCAATGTACAACATGCATCATGATTTAAGTGATTAAGGAGATGCCAGCAAAAGTTCGATTGAGCAGTCATTAGTCTTTTAATGTATGTTATCATACCTTCCCCTCTCTCTGCCTTGGTTTAAAAAGGCCTCATGATTAATGTCACCTTTCTTCTAAAAATGTGCAAGCAAACAGTTCACCATAAAATTTTGATTTTAGGTTAATTTTCTGATAGTATCTATTTCTTTGCTTACATTTAAAATCAGTGTCCACTGGAAAAAAAAATAAAGCCCAATCTAGACCATATTGAAATGTTTAAATGTGACCCCAGGCTGCTTCTAGAGAACGCTAAATGAAGGTAAATTGTAACAATTTTTAAGAAACATCTGTTTTCATACAGATGTTTCTCATAAGCACTGGCTGTGGCATGGCTGTAGACAGGTGCACAGAGCTTCAGTATGCCACCAAGTTACACATTTTTTTCTCTGGGGAAAAACAATATTTTTTACTGGTTATCTCACTGCTGTTGTTGTTATTTTTCTTGTCAGCACAGCAGAGTGAAATAGCTTCTTTGAGCTGAAGTGTACAGGATCTTCTCAATTATTAAAATTCAGTGCAATGTTACTAAAACCCTAATAGTTATAATATAATGAAGCACTCCAGGCTTGACAATCCTAAAAAGTATTAACCCAGTAACATGATAATAGGGGAGTTCAGGTGAAACACAGACCTTCATGCTATGTCAGAGAAATGATCTCCTCTACACACAGCCCTTTTTGACACTTGTGGGAAGGGGTTTTCCTCTGGCATGGGAACCCAAGGCATTTTGAAGGAAATTTCTTGCTTGGTGGAAAATTCAGGCTTTTTATATCTCCCTTATTTTCTCCTCCCTGACTTCACTTTTCTAATTTACATATTCAGAGTAGAGAAAAAAGTTACAAAAGATACAAAGACCAGCCATGAAAAAATAATAGCCACATATTTGGGTGATAAGTGTTCTCTTCTGGTTGTATTCAGTACACTGGTGATATTCAGCATGTTCATAACTTCATATGAAAATCAGTGGGACTCCAGAAAATTCCATGTGTCTTTTGCTGCTGAGATACTGAATACAGAGGAACTGTATGGAGAACTAAATAAAACATGCACAAATTAAAAAACAAAACAAAACAAAACAACCAAAAAACAAACCCAAAAAATTATGAAAAATTCAGGATCTACAGAATGCAAGGATTTCACAGCAATGTTATGCCAGCACTGTCTCACTTTACACAGTATTTTTCATCTTTAGTGTACATATTTTACTATGTCACTATTTAGATCCCCAAATATAATAGCATGTTTTACTAATTGGTGCATGAAGAATTTTAACTTTCACAAGTTCTGAATGTTTTAAACTTTAATTACACACAGTTAATATCAAATAGAGTTGTATTTCATCACTGACACTTTTATGAGGATTGCAAGCATCCCATTTATTGCTCCGTGCTCCACCTTTCAGGGCTCCAGGCACCATTTCCATCTCCTTACACTCATTGTTAAAGGTCCACTAGGCATATCAGCAGTTCCTCTGCTCATCACAGACAGGGCAGCCATGATCTCACTTCAGAAAACTTGTTACACAATTCTTCTTAGATGATTTACGCCTTCTCTTTTGAGATTTTTTTTTAATATTTGTTTTTTTGTTTCTTTGGGTTGGTTTCTTTTTTATCCAAAAAAGCTAAAACTCCTTTAAGATGAATCTCCCTTTCACAATAAAATGTGTCTGAAATTCTAAACCTTTTCAAAATTGAAACAATTCTCTAATTCATTTACAAAGAGGAGTTCAAAAAGAAGGCAAGAAGGTGTGCCACATTCTCAAGAAAACCAGAGTCATCCCAGCATTGCCCACAAATTCCTCAATAGGCATGGATAATCAGATGGCCATCTCTACCATGGTCTTTCCCCAAAATCTATCTTAACACCATTTCCTGGCACACATGTCAGCCGTGGCAACAGGACATTTACTTCTCAGTACAGAAAAATACCTAAGGAGTGATCCAAATGCAAAGGAATAAGGTGCACTACTCAAAGTAAATGCATTAAAAATAAAGTATATGAAAGGCTGAAAAAATTAATCCAGCCTCTTAATTTCAATTGAGGCTGAACAACAATAACTTTACATTTTCCTGAAGCCTTATTCAGTCAGCCAAAAATGTAGCTAAAAGCTTCTGAAGTAAGGAGATTCAATTAAAACAAGCACCTTTTTTTCCAGTTCAGATCAAAGGTGACATATTTCTTTTAATGTGCTCTTTTAAATGGTGAGAAAGAGAATAGTACTTTATGTTAAAAAACATTTTTTTTCTCATTCTGCTTTTCAATCTGCTTTTCTCATTCTGCTTCATTTTACACAGGAATCTTTTCTCTTTACAATTCAGTGCAACATGTGTAAACATGGATTATACCACATCAGAAACCAAGTTAGCTATCTCAAGAGAATTTGTATCTCTGCTGTGTGTAAGTAAGCAGATTAATTCCTAGATCAGGCATTACCTAATGCATTTTCAATTCAATTTCTTCCTTTCTTTCTGCACACAAGATCAGGGAAGTGGGATTATTTTATTAATTTAACTAATATTTTGCATGTTTTTCTCTGTTATCTTTCTTTCCTCTAAAATTTTTTGTTAGCTCTTAGTCTGTGATTTAGTATGAGCAAGGATGTGTAAAGACAAGAGACTGTAGCCCTCAACACCTTACAAAGAAATAAATTACATGGAAGTGACAAACTTTTCCTCCCATTGCACTACTGGGAATAAGGAATTTTCACATTTTTCAAACCCTGATCTACAGCCGCATAACCTGCCTGGGGTAAGCTCAGTTATTGTAAGAAATTTGGGAGAAGATTATTTATTCATTAACATTTATGCTGTTTTTATGGAAAATCTCAGAAGTAAATAATGAGCCAGTCTGCTTTTATTACAGCAGTGCCTGCTAGCACTGTTTGAGGTAAGGGTCTGTCAACATATCACTAAAGCATGGGATTTACTGTGTAAGATCAGTCCACTGGTCCATCGAGCCTGCTAGCATGCCTCTGGTACTACCCAAGTCTGATGCTTAAGCAGAAGATGGCACAGCAAGCCCTTAATACACCTAATTGTGTGTAATGCTAAACTTGGGCTGGGGCAGAAGCAAGAGATTCCTTCTTGCTCTCTGCTGTGCTCACTTAATGCCCACAGACAGAAACTGATTACATCCCTGTAAGCAGCAAATAACAGAGAGTGATAAAAGTATAAGGATCAAGTCAGCCCTACAACTAGCCTAAGGAATGGGTGTGCTATCCCGAACAGGGAAACTCATCATGCATTTCTGTTTTACACAAAATTACCATTCAGTCTCTTTTTTTTAAAAAAAATAAATCCTTAAAATCAGTTTTAAATGCTACTTTCAAGCAATTAACTCTAAATTACCTGCTTGGGGTGAAGCTGGAAATTAAGGACTGGCAACTCCTTGACATTACAAAAAAGATCTTGAAGATCCGTAAGAAAAAGGACAGAGAAATTAGAGAAAGGAGAAGGAAACACAGCTGAAAGAGTGAACAAGGAGAGACTGGAAAGTGAGGAGAAAGGCAAAGGGACAACTACCAGAAATACGAGATAAATATCAGGATATGCGGGACAAGGAAGTGAAGAGCCAAGGGAATCCGTGCGACTGCAAACGATGCTGAAGGGAAAGACCTGTCTGGGGTATGGACAGAGTTAGAAGACAAAGGCAATCAAAGCCACTGACAGAACTTCACCTTTCCACAATGCTCCAGACTCTCTACTCTTTAAGGCCCTCGAGTTCTGCATTCCAGGTGATCTTACAGAAATTTTCACAAGTTCAGAATATGAAAAAGATATCAAATAGGGGTGCAGATGAGCTGTCAAATACATTGCTAAATAATCACCCAAATAGGCCAACAGGAAAAAAACAAACATGAGACTGCTATCAATAGCTGAAGTTGATGAAGATCTCTGAGCATGTGGAGAGTTTTTGACCTGAGCTAAGGACTGCAAGGACTTTCATACCTTTTGAGATACATGCCATAATTGCCATTTCTCCTGCAGAATAATTTCCTTCATCCAAACCTGAACTCATCTTTGTCAGTATCTGCACAAATGCAGCAATAATCTACAGTGCATGTCCTATATAGCTATAAGGTGATCATGTATGTATTCTCAAACTCTCCCTGCCACAGAACAACCCCACCCAAACAATCAAACAGGAAGCAGGGATTTTTTTTTCTAAAATGAGTAATTTTTTTTCTCCCTAGACATTTGTGAAATTAGTTATTTTAGTTGTCACCCCTTTCAGAGAATGATGTTCATATCTAAAGTTAAAATTAATACAAATGACTGAAGAGGCACAGCCTCATTACAAAGGATTTATACACAAACCCTCTTATCAATACCAACCTCCTAGTTCTTAGACTCCTAAAGACAGAAATATGGAGCTACAAATAACATTCATTTCCCAATTACTATGCCAACCAGCTCTTTTATTATAGACTGTATTTGCATTTGACTGACTGGCCTATTGGAAACATAGTGCTGCTACACCATCATCAAGCATTTTCTCTTTTTCAAAGACATAATCCAGACTATGCACACCAATGCACTATCTATTGGTTTAATCATCTCTTTACATTATAAGGTATCCTACTCTTTGCAATTCTGGATTTTTTTTATATACATTCATGTTCAAATTTTAAGGCATCAGTTATGAAATGATGGGAATTCGTTGTAGAGTAATTGTTTCTTATGTATGAGTCTACTGATTTTCTTTTATTTTTCATAGGTGGTACATTTGAGAATGTATTCAAAGAAGCATTGTTTTGTATTTGCATTTTCTTATAGTTAAGATCTGCATATAATATACATATAAAGTTTGGTCTTCTTTTGTATCATGAATTGTCTACGAACAGATGGATTCCTAGATGTCTATTATTTAGTAAAAATTTTCTTATAAAATGTATAAAAATTAGTTCTGTTCTCAGGGTGCTAATGTACAACTCTTTGGGTGCCTGCTTAACATTGCAGGGAATAATCATGGAAACAGGTGATTGTCCAACCTGTAGGAAACCTGAGATCTCCAGTGTGCCGGTCTCAGGTCTGTCAGCAAGGTCCATTAATTTTTTTGTGCCTTGATCTTCCTTTAGAAAATGTTTCCTGTTCTTTGTCTAAAAGCTCTTTCAGGGAGGGATTTCCTCTTGGCCATCTTGATTCAGGCATTGTAATAACAGCAGGATTATTATCTCTTTTGTGACATTTAATAGGCTAGACTGGATACCAAAAACTTCTTGGGGCAGAAAGTGCTAATCAAAAAAATAAAGTAATAACAACCAAAATGCCAGAATTCAAATAAATAGCCACAAATACTATGCAGGTATTATTTATGCAGGTATAATTGATTTTAATCTTCTCTTGTTGCTTGTTACTCCAGTTGTTTTGGAATCAGGTTTAAAGTGAACTGTCTGCACTGTCACACAAGATGAACATAATGTCTCACACTTGCTGCATGTGGCCAATGCTGGGAAGTAAGGAATGGATTAAGTAGAATATTTTGCTATTATGAAAGTAAAATTATGGCTCTTCATCATTCTTTATATAGGGAGAAAGAAGGAATATTGACAGAAAAAATCCACCCTGCTTCTTCAGATGTATCTAATTTTCTTAATGATATCCTTTTTTATACATATCTTGGAGTAAGGTAGAAAACTGCAGTGCTGTGCTTTGCATTGTGTCTAAAATTAAACCCATCATGATTTCAGAACAAGAAAGAAAAGTTACCTCTCCCGCCCCACTGAAACATTTGGGATTCTATACCTAGCATACCATGGCCAAAAAATATGTCACAAGGACTTCTGAAATAAACACAAGGCAAGTAAAAAGTGTGCTATTCAATGAATTTGAAAATATTTCAGAATTTAAAGAAAACATTATATAAATAATGAGGAAAATGGTTCAAGAAGTCAACATTTTAAAGAGATCAATGTTTAAGTATTAAGACTTCAAAATTCTATCAGTACACTCTTTTTCAGTAATATTCATGACAAATTGCTGTCACTAGACTATTGAATGTCGTATTGTGGAAATGCACTGGTGGAACAGCACCCATTTTTGTATACAAAAACTGCAACGATGTATCAGATTTTACAAGAAACACTTTCGGTATGGACACCTTAAAATACAGTTGGGTAAATGGAAAAAAAAAACTTAAGAAAATTCTGCTCTGCACTGTCTAAAATCTTGATATATTTAAAATGTCTTTCAAATATACATTTTTCCCATTTTTCTCAGGGATGATTTCAAAATGACTCTGCCCTTCCCTCTGCTTATTACAACTAAAATGAAAACCAAAATGAAATATACATCCTTATTATTCATATTGTATCCAAAAGTATGCACAATTAAATGAAAACAAGAAATACCTCACTTTTTATGGGCAAAACACCACTCAAATATCCTTATACACATCTTAGAGTGGAAATTTTTCATCTATATAAATCCTCCTTGATGACTTTTTAATTTCAATTTACAGTGCTTTCATATATGATATTAAAACAGTAAGCAGTGGCATTTAATTGAATCAAAAGGCAATATGATGATAGTGAGTTCAGTCATGCTTTTACTGTTAACACTGGTGCAATGATTTATTCATTTGTCATTCCACTTACTTTCGTGTTCGAACAAACATAAATTAAAGTTACACCTCTTCATAACTACCAGTTGGCACATATGTGATACTGGTAAAGACATATACATAAATAATTAGCAGAGATCGTGATAATATATGTGTTCTATTCCAAATAAAAAACTTTCTGACTTTGTCTAGTGAAAACTATCATTCCTGACGTGCACATTCCTCTCTTTCAAAAAACATAATGATAAATTTAGTGACTGGTGTGTCAAATGTGAGGAATTGTAATCAAGATGAGAACTGCAAAGGAAATCCAAGTCAAACCAAAGAAGCTGGAGGTTATGATCAGGCACAGTCAGTGAAGAGTGTCATTACTGAAAAGGAAATGGTTGGTAAACACTTCCCAGGTCTGAGCACATCACCTACATTAACATTTTAACTAAATAATGAGATGGGAATTCAAACAGATCTCAATTTCAGGAAAAATGTGGAAATTTAGATTTTTAATTATTATTTTTTTTTTTTTTTAAATTCCACACTGCAATGATTTAACAGGTCTATTAATATATCACTTGGAGCCTTTCTCCCCATTCAGTCCAGTGCTCAGGGCATGTGCCTGCACTGGAAGCTATGCACGAGGCCCTTTGATGACAACCTTAGGCACAGAACTAGTGCCACTCACATTTTGCAGTCCTGCCATCAAAACAACGGGTAATTCACTATCCACTTTTCATTTTTTTATCTAGTCTGTTGTACTTTTTTATTTACTGGACAATAAAAATTAATGGCTTTAAGAAGAAAAGGGCACTGCAGATCTCATATATCCCATGCAATAGCCTCTGGGCTCTGCTTTGGTTTCTTCAACTCAATCTTGAAAAGTCTTACATTAAGAGTAACCATATTTTTCAGCAAAACAGCATTACAGTGCTTTGTGTTTTCTGATTATTCATCTCCACCAGTAACTATAAACAGCTGGCACTGGTGCCAAATTTGTTACAGGGAGATAAATGTTGGCAGCACAAGAGCTTCTGAGCTTTTTAAAATAAATTTGGCACCAAGCCCTAAAAGGGTTCATCATCACTGATCTAGATTACATCCTTCTTTATCAGAAAATGAGTTTCAAAATTTCTATCTAAATAAATACTTTCAATTTATTTGTATTTTCTTCCAATAGATTAATGCATATAGGAAGAATTCTCTAAAGTCATCTGCAAACTCACTGCATTTTTCATTCCCTATCTCTAAAAAACTCTGCTGCTTTAGTGTGATGTAACTGTTACTATACTAATCTTAATTATTGCCTTTTTAGCTTTTGGCTTCCACACTTGTTGCCATTGCATTCATGTCTTGTTTAAAATCAGGACCTAAGCTAGCTGAGGCTAGCAGCTGTCTTTTTAATATCAGGTCCAGAGTCTAGGAAAAAGGAGCTTTAGTTTGCAACTTGAACCTCAACAGGCTGCAGCACTACAGATGTTAAATATCATAATAATGATTGTATCTTCCTTACACAGTGATTATTAGCAAAGCTGTACAGCTTTCAAAGAGCCCTTGTTTTTACTTTTGACCAGCAGCTGAAGCAAGGAACACATTTCCATTACAAGATGAAGCTGTACAATCTCGTCCAACAAATGATCTCACTATGACCCTCACACTAACTTTGCTATTAAGCAAAAACAGGCACATTTTCAAATATTGATTTCAACTAATGTCTGATCCTAACAGGCACGATCTTATCGGGGCCCCACGATAATAGAAGGAGTGTCAGAGTTAAACAGAATAGGTTTAGATAAGATCACAATCTTCCTCACCATGATGTGATGCTATCACTGAGTGAGTATAGTATTTGCAGTAATTATCATTAACAGATATTGGCAACAGGAAGAGTGGTCACTGCTAAGATCTAAACAAATTTGTGCATGATTAAATAAAACAAGTTTCATCTGAATAATGGGTCAGGGTATGTTATGTGCCCCAAGAGACTTTGTTGCCTTCATGTTTTTCTCTGAAATGATAGATATTGAATTAAAAGAGAAATACTGAGGAACAACATTGCTACCTTAGTTTGTTCTGTACTTTCTGTTTCGTGGCAAACTGCCACTTTAGTCTTTCCTCTGCTTTCCTGATGTCCCATGACGTCCCATGCCACGTTGTGCTGACAGACCCCAGTGCCAGAATTTGGCTCAAGCGCCATGGCCACAGCTGATTTCACAGCATCCTCCCTTCTCAGCAGAGACTGGAGCAGCAAGGAACTGTCTGACAGGAGGTGCTGGAAGCAAAGGGTCATCCTTCTGGACTTTGAACCCTACAGCTGTTTTCTTAGTGAACTATTCCTCACAGGAATTTCGGCAGCCTCACAGTGGGCTAGCCTACAGGACTGGTCTCTAATATTAGTCACTAATAAGATGAATAAGTCTCTAATAAATGCCATGAGCTGTGGCAAAACCCACAACAGACAAGGCTGACAGATATCTGACTTACTTTGATTTTTGCTTCTCCATTTGTTCGATTGTGCTAGGGTTTCTACATTCTCAGACAGAAGGTGGTAATGTAAAAGGGAATACCTGCTATGATGTGGCAAATTCTGTGTGAAATGCTTAAGTCTTTCTCCCTCAAAGCAATTTGCATGTAAGGTCAAAACAGCACAGAATGAAAATAATAATTTATAGCCCTGGAAAAAAAATGTATCAACCTAGGAAACCTGAAAACACCAATACAAAAAAACAAAACAAGCAAACAAACAAAAAAAAGGTCTGTTGATAGTTATGCTTGTGTGTATTGTAATGAAAGAGCAGAAGTGTAACTAACTTTCATAGACCCAAGCCATATAAAAATAATACTTGAGAAAAGGGTGCAAATCAAAAATGCCCTTAATTATTCACCATTATCAAAAATTAGCCATGTTGCAAAATGTAGAATTAAAAGGGAGTAATCAGAATTCCAAGAAGCAATGTTTACTATGTCTATTGTGACAACAATATTGAATTCTAATAAACTATTTTTCACCCTTACAGAAATTAGCTAATTAAGTCAATTTAAAAAACATTTCTGAATTAATAGTGTACTTGCCAAGATTGCACAAATATTGGTCTTCTACACAGAAACCTACAGGCAGCTTTTCTACTTATCTTCATGTATTTGTCTTCTCAAATGTGTTATTAACTCCAGAGCACTGAAATCTTTTTGATAATCACTGAAGATGAATGTATCAGGACAATCAGCAGCATATGGAACACAGAATGCTGCCAGATGTTAACACACTAAAATAAAGCAGAACCATTCAAGTACTCTGTATCTTGTCTAAAAATAATACACTCATTGACCTTAACCCTATCAAACCAGTCCCATCTTCAAGGTCATATAAATAACAAATATTTATCTTCTATGGAGAGGCTGTACTTGCAGCATTTAGTGTTGGAAAATGCTAAGCATACCTCACCCTACTGCTTTGAATGCAAGTTTGGGGTGCTCAGCACCTCCCACTACTGCTCAGTGCTAGGCAAAACCAAGTTCTAAGTGCACTATTAACCACTGGTGGAAATTTGTGATCACTGTGCAGTCTCTTTCACTGCTTTATATTTTCAAACACTACACATGGAAATAGAAAACCACCCAGATTAAAAAAATACAGACATACAACTGCGACCTCTAAGATGTACTTTATTTGGAAGAGATTTTCCCATGCTCTATGTTGCCTTGATAGAATAATTTCAACCCTCTTTGTTATCGCAATACAGATTTAATGTGAAAATATCAAGGTGAAGTGCTACTGTAGCTCCCATGAGGTTGAACACTAGTCTGCAGTGGGTCATGGCAGCAAATTCCACCCCTTGAAACTCTTTACTTCCCCACGCCTTGCAATTATCCCAAAGGAGACGCTGCGAGTGCAAGACACTGTGCACAGCACAGCAAAGAAGCACAGAAAACAATGAGGATGTCATGGGTGTATTTCTGAAGTGCTCAGGAGACCTCTCAGTTACGGTAGTAATAGCGAACAGATAGTCAAGTATCTTTGGTATGACTGACAAGAAAATGCTGATTAAAGGTCAGGAAGGCCATTTAGTCCCAAGTCCCATGTCCCTAGTGGCTACTAGTCAGAGTAAGCTAATAGGTGCTACTACAAAGCCACTTAAGCCCTGCAACAAGTGTTAACAACTGGACTTGGGACAGGGAATATGAGGAATGTTAATGAGTCAGCCACACCAAGTGGTCTCACATTTGTGAGGTCAAGTTTCAAAACATGTACTTTATTCTCATTTTCCACTGCTGAATGTGGTGGGGTGGGGGAAAGTGGTTTCAAAAGTAATCAATGTATGTGCAGTCATTCACTGCACACAGGTATGACTTCTGTATGCATTTCAGAAATTTACTAGCACAGAAACACAGAATGAGCTCTGAAAATGCTGGTGATGCCAAGTGCCTCCTTGCAAATGTTTCCATATCCAACCCATGCAGTATTCTCTGTTTTTCAGCCTCTCTAATAGGGGCTCTGGTAACTGATAGTGAATGACTGACTACAAAAATCAAGATTCAGCTTAGTCCCTGAGGCATGCTGTACTGCCAGATCAAAGTGCACACACTTGGCATCCAGAAAATGCAATACTATTGCATTTGCTATAACACTATGCAATTGCTCTCACTCTGCAAATACATGGCACAAAAACCAGGGACAATGTTCCTTACAATCCTGAGACAATGATCCTTATATATTCCTTAAAAAATGAAGTACAGAAAACTTAGAAACAACATCCTAAGTAAAACTGAAAGTAATGTTTTGAAAAAGCTACACTGATTTTATATTGGCTATAATTCTGACTTTATTTAGCAAGAAACTGGAGTGGGAAGGGAGAATATTCAGAAGAAAAAAACATGCAGGCAATTGAGAAGGCACATGCCAAAGAAATATAGCAGCTTACTTCCTTATCTCTCAGCTAGCCCTTGTTATATTTCAATTAGATTTTGAAACCAGTACCCTATACTGGTGTGACCAACTGTCTAGCTTCCTGTAATGTCCCATCTGCCATCTTCTACAAAAAAAGTGTCTCATTCTGCTCCTTTTAAAGCCAATCTTGAAAGATTTTAGCTACCTGCAGGCATTTCTGGGCAGCCAAACAAGTGAAGTTGGCTGCAGACACTTCTCAGCATCAGGCTGCCAAAAGCCACAGGGTCATCTGCTCCCTTTCCTTCCCCCATGCCACAGCTCAGATGCACCTACACCACTCCTGTTGTCTTGGTCCAGCCTGTTCTGAGACACACCAGCCACAGATTTACTGCAGCCTCCTGAATCTCCCCCAGCTTTCCACTCTCATTAACATTAGGAAGCTCTTTCTCCTCGCTAACCTAAAGCTCCCTTGCTGATACCTTGCTGAATCTGGAAGGTTCACCTAATGCAATCCTCCACGTCGTTCCATGGCTTGTGATCCAGGTGTCCAAGAAGCAAGAAAAAACCACAGATGCATGCAGGATTAAGATGGTATTTCGACTTGGAGGAGGTGAATTGACCATAGCAAGAAAGGAAACAGGACAAAAGTAAAATACTGGATCCCAAAAGAGAAGATTATGATCTGGAATTTAACAAATATAAAGAACACAATCCAGTATTTAATGTAGTAAATGCAACTGCATCCATGAGGAAGAAACAGTGCAAAAGCAAAGCAGTAAGATTAAGGTGTACTATAAAGTCCACTGCAGAATTAAAAATCAGCAATAGTAGAACCAGGCCTGCTTCCACACAAGCCAAAAAGAAGCAACTAAGATAGATTTTGGATCTACTATTGTTTTCTGCTTTATTGCTGTCTTTCCTTTATGCTAATTTGCCCCAGTTTTCTTCCGTAAGTGAGGACAACAGCTTGCAGGAGGGGGAGAGAGGGAAGAATCCTTCCTCACCTCCCCAGCTTCAAGGCACACCTCCCTCAGCTCCCCTAAACTTGTCTTTAATGTCCTCACACATCGCAGGAGTTCCAGTTTCTTGTTTAAAAAAAGTGGCCACTCATCCCCCAGATCAGAGACTGTCATACAGAAAAGAAAGCTTCAAAGAATAAGAAATATTTTGGGAAATGTGAGATGCTTTTAAATAAATACATAAATAATAATTACTAAAATATATAAAGCTTTTATTAAAAATAGTATCTTCTATGCATTTCAGATATGAAATCAAATGTCAAAAACAAGATATAAAAGCTAATCTGTGACAGGAAGAATTTTAAATTATAAGACATATTCTCAGAGTGAGAATAATCTACATAAACTGTGATGATATCTCATATGTTGTGTAGTTTTTCCTAAATGCATCAGTAGTGTTCAGAGTGCTATCCTTCCCTTACAGCATAGAAAGGACAGTATTTTGTCTGTGCAAAACTCAGTTATTTCCCAAATATGTTAAAAGAGCTCAAAAAAACATATTTAATGATTCAAAAGTTGTGAAGCATTTTATAAACACATTAAAGTGCATTAGCAAAAATAAGTTTATTAATTAATTTTGAGTTTTTTAAGATGGGACATGATTATTACAGAATCACAGAATCATGAAGGTTGGAAAAGTCCTCTGAGATTATCAGGTCAAATCAAGTCCTTTCCCTGATCACCACCTTGTCAACCAGACCATGGCACTAAGTGCCACATCGAGTCATTCCTTCCACACCTCCAGGGATGGTGACTCCACCACCTCCCTGGGCAGCTCGTTCCAATGTTTAACAATCCTTTCTATGAAGAAATTTTTCCAATGCCCAGCCTGAAACTCCCCTGGTGCATCTTGAGGACATTTCCTCTTGTCCTGACACTGGTTACCTGGGAAAAGAGACACCAACCCCCTCCTTGCTACAACCAATGAAACAATATAAATATGAAACTATATCAAACCCAACCAGGCTATGCATATAATCTACCATGCATGGAGTATCAGGACACACAAATAAAGCTATGAATAAGTAACATCATCAGGTAGAGTGCTAGCTGTGCAGTCCTCGCTGCAGGTCTGCGGCTGCTCGGGAAGGTGAGGACAGCAAGCGATGGTGCCTCCCCTGCTCATTGCTCCAGAGCCCTAATGGCTGGAGCTGATTGTCTTTTGAGCTTCCTTGGAGCCTGAGGAGCCACCAGGGGATTAGACTGATGACCTTGTTCTCCAGGCTTGATAAATGAGGCTCAAGACATTTACAAGCCTCACTCAACACTGAATTTCTCAGGCCAAGCTCTGAATTTCTTTGCCCATACTTTGGTGGTGCAAAGAAGATTTGTTGCATCTGGAAAAGGACTCATTTTGCTACTGGTCGTGAAATACTTCAACATCATTAGAAAAGCAGTTACAGCCAAACAGTGAGGAAAGTTCAGTAAAATTAAAACATTTCAAATAAAACAGATTTTTAGGACCTAGAACAGTCAATAACTCCTTCTGACTAGAATATGCTATTTTTACATGCTCACAATCACTTACATTGTGTGTGTGCATATATATATGTATATATAGTTACTACATTTTTTTACAGATTTATTTTTAAATATCCATTTTAATATATTTATGTATTCACACATACTGTACTAACAATACTTGCTAGAAATATTGAGAGGGTTTTTTCTATTCAAAACATTCAAACCCACATTTTCACAGAACACAGTTAATTTGGCTGGCAATGAAACAACCAGAAATAACTTTAATTTCTACCCTTCTTGAAAATTTATAGGCTACTTTTCTTAAGTATATTGAGATGGAAAGGGAACTGATCTTTGGAATTTTGATCACTTCATCACACTGTAGAAAAGTGATCAGCAAGCAGCCACTGTCTTAACTGAAACCACAGGTCCATTCTTTTAGTTTAAGTAATCTATTTATTTAATGAAGATAGACAGTAATTTAAAATATTGTTATTGTTACTATGATATGGTACCTTGGTCTGCTCTTTTTATTCACAAACAAATTTTGACACCACCAAAATGTGACTTTTCACACCAGGATTTTCTCTACAGCACACTTTTGTTTCAAACAACTGCCCACCATGGCATCCACAAGTCATATGGAAAGCATCTGTTGATGTTTTCATAATCTTATGCATTTGTATGTCCAGACAGCACATCCTGACAACATACTGAGCGCAACAAAGTGCTACCACAGTTCCACAGGCAACAGCATCTCAGTGCTTTTTTCCACTACCAGTGTACCCTAAGGCTAACTATCCTTGGGCAGGCCTAGCTTTCTGTGCAATAGGTAAAAAAAATATACATGAGCTTCCAGGACATTTTACTTTTCAATGGTCAAAGAGAGAGCACAAGCCTCTCTTAGTCTTTCAGTTCCATGCCCATTCTAACTACGGAATTCTTGTCTTAACAATGCAAACACTTTTATAGACACGAACACCTTCATGGCCTTATGTTCCACTACAATGGTGGAGTTAGAATTTCCTATGCTTGTTCTATGAATGTGAAACTATGTGTCAACATTTTAGAATGTGAATTTTATTGCAGAATAAAAAAAGATAGTGTTAACATTTAGTGAGAAGAAAATTACTTCCAAAACTGCTGAATATTTAAATCTGGCATTTTATATCTGCCTAGTCTATAACATGTATGTTTCATAAATAAGAAGTACCATTATAAAAAGCATGAATTGAAACATTTTCCTCAGAGGACCACATTTAATACTGAATTTCTCATCTTAAACAGAGGTATAGAACTTGTGCCTGTCAAGTATTGTAGTGCAGTGAGCTACATGAATGACTTTAATGGAGATAAATAAATTATTTCTCTTAAATAAAGCTTTTAAATAAGACTGCATCCCATTCTAAAAGTTGTGTTATTAATTTAGCAAAATCAACAATAGCAAAATAAGCATCTGAGTCTTAAAGCCTGTGCTACAGAAAAGATTAGACTAGATATAAGATTATTAAGATTGGACATAGTGTAAAAGCACAAAAATATATTGCTACTCAAGTTTATTGCAGTGATTCTCTAATTAAGCAACTTTTTTCTCTCTTTTCCCCACATCCTAAAATGCAAGAACCTGGTACTTGGAGATAGCATCTCCCTCTACTTCTGTCTGGGAGGCCCTGGACCAAATTTTCTTGCCTTTTTTCTGTCCCAGGCTCCCGACTTTGCCTCATCTCTTCTGCAGAGCCACCCCCTTGCTCTGCTCTCAGCAGCTGCCTGGCAATGTGACCCAGGGTACATTCCCACTCTTAGAAGGACCCCCTACTGAAATGAAGCTTGCCAAAATAGGACAGATAGTTTATTGAGTTCTCTTGCAGGGAACTAAGTTAGTTTAATAGGAATGATTGGTAAAGTCTACTACTTTATTACAATAGTATTAGGATAAATTCTGCTTAATGGAGACGCTCACAGCAAACACCAAGTAACTGAGTTACTTTAAAAACCTTTCAAAATGACCAGTGATCATTTTAAAGAAATGTTAAAGTTTTGCTGTTTCGATATACAGGTGTCAAAATGAACCATGGGAACATGAAGTCTCAAAAAAGGGCTATAGTTAAGGAAATGAAGTAAAAACATGAGCAATTCTGTGTAAAAATCACCTGCTGATATTCTGGAAATAACCCAATAATAAATGGAGGAAAAATAAAAAGGAAGAATGTGAATCCTGCCTTATTTTTATGTCCTTTAAATATTTAATAACTTTAAATGAAGGCTATGATATGGTGTGCAGTACTAATACCAGTGTACTAATAGCATTGAGACAGATGAGAGACAAAAAATTCTCCTATACTGCACATCTGAGATCTGGAATTACTTCTGCAAGTTGAAAAAAAAAAAAGTTTTTGGATTTATCCAAAACAGGGTTTTTATTCAGATCCTTAGCACTTCTTGCTGTCATAATATTAGCATGGTTTAAATCTGTATAAATTTAAATAAAAGAGCAAAAATAACTTTTTTCTTTTTTTAAAAAAAAAAACAAACACCTAAACTACAACTGTGCAAGAAACTCTTAAAAATGGTTCTTTTGTCATTTCATTCTCAAAAACTACATATCTATATAAATGGGACAACACCTGGTAAAAGGTGAAGTAATATGAGATGTGTTTTCAAAGAACATTGAGGATGGCCATGTGGACATCTTGGCATATCTCAGTATTTTTTTAAATATTTCAGTATGTAGGAAGGCCTCAAGTTGTGCCAGAAGAGGTTTACACTAGATATGAGGAAAAGTTTCTTCACTTTGGCAGGCATTGGAACAGGCTGCCCAGAGAAGGGGTGGAATCACTGTCCCCAAGGTGTTCAAAAGACATCTGAATGTGCTACATGGGGACACGATTCAGTGAGGAACACAGACCACTGTGCAGGATGAACAGTTGGACTCGATGATCTTAGAGGTGTTTTCCATCCTTAAGGATTCCATGGTTCTAAGCAGCCAATCCCAACACATGCACAGCACATCAGCATGTAGCTCTTGGGTGACAGAAGGAAGTGATCTTAAACTAGTTCAAAAATATGAAGAGACTGACAGTAACAGTAGTAAAAATGAGAAATAAATGCTTTTGTAGTCACTTGAAATATTTAAAAGTATAAAAGTAGTATAACGAAGATGAGAATCAAGGTTCACTACTCAGTCTCTGTGCCATTAAGAACCAAATTCTCCATTTGCAGTTAAATGTCTAAAAGATACAACCTACCTTATCCCTTTCCATGTCTGAATAACAGAAAAAGAAACTAAGGACTGGCTAGAGCTTGACTATGGATCTCTGTAGCCATGCAGCAACTCCAACAGAAGTCCCCAGAAAACCCTCATGCTGCAACTCTGAAGATTAAAAGTCACTATCTACTACAGACATGAGGCTTCTGACCCAAAGTGACCAGGCACAGATTAGTGGGTGAATAACTTTATTGCATTTTGAACCTTGGCTCCGTCAGGCCCTCACACGCTACCCAGTCAAACTGTTCCATAAGCATATCTTCCAGAGATGTCTCTTTGGTGTTGAACCTCCCAGATCCCATTTAAGGTTCCCTGCTGTGTCCCACTGCTTGCCTGGCCCAACCCTGCACATTCTCCTCCTGTGGATTCTCTTCACAGACACATTGAATCCTCTTTTCCTTATCAGGCTCATACAGGCCTGCCCTGCACGCTCTTCCCTGCAACAAGGAGACGAGAATGGGGAGCTGAATATAGCTGATCATTGTTTTGCTTCACAAAACCCTGCCATGGGCACAGATTAACACCAAAAACTAGATGGCAGGAGCCAAGGGAAAAGGCCTCTTGGAATGCCTCCACACTACTGCCGGAGCGACCACTGTTCGACATCCATCGTGGGCTACGTGGTTCAGGGCTGCTTTTGTTCCCATGGGCCTTATTCCCATCAAGCTGTCCCCTCAAACAGGAAAAATATTTAAAGCTGAAAAAAGCAAGTGAACAGCTTTTTCTTAACTAGGTTGCTAGTGCCTTGAATTTATATCTGCTTACACCCAGCAGCTCCCCTTTCAGTGGTCTGTATGTCCAGTCTAGAGAGGTCCTCTGCTCTTTTCACCCACATGGTCATATTAGACTTGGCATTTGTGCAAACCCATTTTCCTGTTAAGACAGGAATCACAAACTTGGAGTCTGATGCATCAAAATATATTTCTATCTATCTGTGGGTATCCATGAACTACTGAATTTGCTGTGATGCAGCAAAACACAGATTTGGAGCCTTCAGGGTCAAATTGTGTTGTCTTCCATTCTACAGCTGAGTTCTCACGAGCTGTAGGCAGCCAGTAGTATTCATGGGCCTGCTTGTCTAAATAGCGAGATTATATTAAATCTCAAGCAGAATCTGGAAACATGTAGACATGTTCATTTTCTAGGCTTAAAAAGATTGCATTTCATTTTCTTGGGACTCCCCAACTATTATGGAACAGTGTATGGAAAGTGAAAGTAATGGAAAGAAGCGGAAGGCAGTAAACTCCATGCCCAATTGTGTTGACAAATACAAATTATGCATGGAGCTGAGAACAGAGGAATTTTGGTAGTTCGGCAAAATTACAGGAACAGATATTTAAAAGTATCTAAATATGAGATCTATCAATTTAAATATAATACAAGTATCTAAATAGGTATCTACAAATATTTAAGAATGATAGAAGAAGTTCTTAAGGATAAACTGAAATAAAACTTAAATGCCTAGACAAGGTTTAAGATCCAAGACTCACTTGCTAAATAAAAACAATATATTAAGATTTTCTTCTGGCTGCATGCAGATTGTTTCATCAACAGTAACAGTAATAATAGCATACATTATTTCATAATGTAATTGTATGTAATTCATGACTATTGGCTAAACTTGTAGATGAGAAAAATTAAGAACTATATTAGTCTTTGCACTCTTTCAAGTCTACCTTTAGTCTGAGTATTCTTCAGTCCTGATGTGGATCTTGTTCTACCATATTTCCCAACAGTGCTGCAACACTGTTGATGATATCAACTCCTGCTATTCCTACTGCAATTGTGAACAGCATTAAAATAATTTTTGTTCAAGGTACCCAATATTCCACTACTCTAAGATGTGTACTGCTAACGTATTTCAAGAGAGAAACTTGAAAGATCTAAAATGTAATTGACATCTGGCATGGCGACTCAATTAAATACCACACTGAATTAATTAACTTGCTCTGTCTCATAAGCCAACAGCAGCAACACCATATTCAGCAACACAGTACTGCTGGAAACAAGAAGCACTTCAGCAGGATATTACATGTACAGGCTGCATTCAGTTCAGAGTGCAAGGGGAGTAAGTAAGCTGTGACTGTTACAGCTTGAATGAATCCAGTGAGGCACTGTCACATTGCAAGCACTAAACAGTACAGTCAGGTAAGACGCTTGTAGTCAGACACAAACATACTTCCCAATAAAGATATCAGCTGCAAAAATTATGATATTTACTCACCTGAGGGTGCCTGAATTATTTTTTCCTTTCTATACAAAAAAAAAAAAAATCCACATCAAAATTCTTTTCCAGAAGTTTGGTGTTTATAGCAGTGCAATGTTTGAGGTTCTCAGTCAGAAAAGAAATAAATCTGTTTTCAGCTGCTCATGTGAAAGTCTGATTGAATTCTAGGGATGTGAGGCTCTATCCAAATGAGCTTCCCAAAACAGATATAAATAACCTAAGTAAAGAATCCCAGTTCCCCTGATGAACAACAGACAACATGTACAATAGTGAGATAACTAGTCAAATGCATAAAAAAACACAAGAAAAACAATTTCAAGAAAAAAAAAAAAAAAGAGAACCATGTAAAAGCTGATGCTGAAGTTTTGTTGTTTTAACAGCATATTAAAGTTGCACCAAAAGGTTTGTATTCTTCACACAGCATTTTTAAGTAACAAATGTAGCATTACAGGAAACATAGGGAACA
Source organism: Parus major (assembly GCF_001522545.3). Taxonomy (NCBI): domain Eukaryota; kingdom Metazoa; phylum Chordata; class Aves; order Passeriformes; family Paridae; genus Parus; species Parus major. The sequence continues at coordinate 132,240,056 of NC_031769.1, read as the reverse complement.
AATGAAAAAAATTCTTTGAATCAGAGAATAACTCAGGTTGGAAGGGATCTCTGGAGGTCATCCAGTCCAAAGTCCTGCTCAAAGCAGGGCAAAATTCGAAGTCAGATGAAACTTCAAAGTTAAATCAGATTGCTCAAGATGATACCCAGTTCAGTTTTGACTTTTTCAAGGGATGAAGTTGCTCAGGGGACAAAACAATATTTCTGAGGACTAAAATTCTGTTTACAGGAACTTTTTCAGATTTCGAAATGTGTTTACATTTGTAGGCAAAAAAAAAGTAAAATCTTTCAAGTGTTAGTAAAAATAGACTTTATAATTTTTAATTTGACAATTAAAAAAGTATCTTTCCAGTTTAGTGAGAAAAAAAGTCCTTATTATTTTCATCTTACATCTCTATGAACTACACTAAGAAAGCTGTTCTATCCCATTACAATCAAAAAATTAAAAGTCAGCTCTGCACACTGCTCAATTACCAGTTCATTAAAACCCAACTATCCTACCTAAATGTTTTTGATACAGCAAAAGTGGTATTTGCCCAAATTTAAAAAGCAGTATCAGACCTTAAAACATTCCTCTGCTATTAAGGGAAAAGCAAGGTCCTGCCAGGGTTGTGGTTATTCCACAACTCCATAAAAAACAAACAAACAAGCAAACAAAAAAAAAAACAAACAAAAAATCCCCCCCCAAAAAACCCCCAAAAACAAAAAAAAAAAAAACCAAACCAAAACAAAAAAAAATCTCAAAAAAACCCAATATGATTGTATGATTGGCTGCTGACATGTTGCAAATTCATCCTCATCTGATAAAGATTAATTTTGTAGAGAAGGGACAACCATTACTTCCCATACTAGAATATTATCTTCATGTTGTATATAGCTGATTAAATGGTACAAATGGACAAAACCAAATCAGCATTTCTCTATAGTATGGATTCTGGACAGACTTTGAGTTACAATGGTACTAAGGTCTCTGTTATATGAAAGCTGATGAAATTAGTTATACTGGGATTTAGAAAATTACTTGAATTACAGGTGGTTGTCACATATGACCTTTTATGAAAAAAAGTTTTGAGAGAGATGACAGGCCAATAATAAAACAGATGAAGAAATAAAAATTAAATGGATGGAGAAAATGAGACAAGTTCAAATTTTCCACTTTTTCCTTTCTAACAAATAAGGTGCTTTGACTCTGTGGTACTTCTGAAAATCTATTCTTTATTCAGGTGCCTGAATAGGAAACCCGATCTGGATTGGGAATACTGAACTCTTGGAAACTTAGACCAAGTTTCCGTGCCGCTTTCTGTAACATTTCTTAGCACCATTTGATTAATAAATTACATCAAAGAGTACAAAATAGTGAGGTTTTTACATGTCTACTATGCACTACATCTATACAATACTACATTATGTACTCAGAATAATGGTTCACTCAAATTTCAATATGAATATTAACAGAAAGTAACGTGCATCCTACCCAGCAACCCTCAGAAAGAGAACTCCATTTAATAGGCATGGGTTCTCCAGAGGGAAGTTGAAGACAATCAATTTCCCCCTTCTTCTCCCCTGTCCACAAAACCCCACTGCCCACACTGTCCCAGGTAACACACCAGCAACTCAGTGCTCCTCCCTCTCCAGGTCCTCCAAGGGCAGGATGATTCCCAGTGGAATCTCAGTTTCCCCATTTGCAGCACAGATATGTGCACCCCAAATGCCTGTAATCCCCTCCTGTGAAACCGTCCAACACGTGTTTATGCTAAATACATTCAATGCAAGGTCTGAAATAGCAAACAGTGATCCAGCTGCAGATAATGGCTCTTCAGAAGTATCCCACAGGGCAATGCACGTTCCAAGACTGTTTAAACCCTTCTAGAGATATTAGTTGTTTCCTTCCTGATATTTTCAGAAAATTAATCTGAACTATACACAAATAATATTGAAGCTCAGACTTAAAACCAACACAAACAAAGATGAAATGAAGACCTAGAAATGACATGATTTTGAGTGCACTGAAGTGAGATCAGCAGAGCCTTACTTTTAAGTAAAATGGTCCACATACTTTCTGCAATCAGAATAAAAAATGAGGCTAATTGAGAATATATAATGACAGGTGTCTTTTGATGCTCTTCAAAAAAATGTGAATTTGATGGAAGATTTTGCTATGTTCAATTACATTAAGGCAAATTTAATTAATTATATCCAAAAATAATGTAGTTGTTTATTTTTGATACCTTTATTTAATCTAAATTAATCTAAGTTAAGTATTCAGCAATTAATACTATGAAAAATATCAGATATTACTACTGAAACACAGCACCTTGGTTCAGCAAACAAGGAAGTGACATTTCCCTTCAGTAAAAGAACAAGTTAAACACTATTAACCTGTGCTCCAAATAACTTCACGTGGATGGTTGCCACAGATGAACAAACTGGAAAAGAGCCAAATACCACTGTCCGTTAAAGCTAACAATGCCCGTTTTCCAACGCTCCATCTGAGGAGCAATTCAGGCTATTCCCTGAAGAATGCCACACAGTACAACAAAACGAAGAGTCTCGGAGCATCTACATACCAAGGTGTTATTATTCAGATCCATCTTCCCAGTGAAAGGCCCCCATGTTGTTCCAACCGGAAGCTGCTGCCGGCTCTGAATCTTTCGCTCCCCGTCTTTCTGGACCACCTCCAACTCTCCTGCAAACAAAGAAAACAAGCAGTGTTGAGAGTACTTTCACTCATGCCTTGACAACAACCACCTCTGCCTTTGTGCTGGTTTTATACGCACAATGTTCTGAGGACCAATATAATGAGAATTAATTATGCTTGTCTGAAAAACAACTGATCTTGTCATCCTGCAAAAGAAAAACAAACCTTTTTCCCTTATAATTATATTCAAATTTTGTTCAGAAAGTCCCATTCCTTTCTTGCATCTTTTCACACACATTAGAGTTTGAAAGCAAGTTTATTCAGAATAGCATTCCGTAAGAGTTCTTAAGAAGTGCTGAGGAGGGGGGGAAATAACAGCTGAAAAGAGCAAGTCCAACAGCAGCCACAGCTGCTTTAACCTCCCTGATGCATTTTGCTGCACAAGATCCCATTCTGAAGCATGTAGCAACTAAAAATTTGAGAGAAAAACAGCATCAAGACATAAAAAATTCACAGCACCTCCGAGACACTGCTGAAAGCATTTACTGCAATTACAAAAAAGATTTTGAACTGAAATTTTACAGGAAGTAACATTTCAGAATTAAACAAAAAATAATTTTGTTATCTAAACGTTGTAAGAAAAGTAAAAGCAATGGGGAAGCTGTATGATGTTTTTTGGTTTTTTTTTAGTACATAATGATTATTAGTGTATGGGATTTTTATTAATAAATTTTGTTTTTGAAAGCAAGACTTCAAAATTTACATGTAAAAGAGAAATTTTTGCTTTGGCTCACCTTAACTTTTCTGGATTTTCCAGTAAAGAGAAAGACTAATGCAATTGATCATTCTCATGAAGGGGAAAAATAAAATTCAGTCACCACCTTTCCCGCTCCACATATTTTTTCATTTTATTTCAAGATTAAAAAAATAGTCTGGATAACTCTCCTTTGGAAGCAGTCTCTTCACTAAGACTATTTTTTATGAACAAATGTATCTTTTAAAAATCCAGCAACAGTTATATTTATATACACAATTTCTAACACTATTTTCTAAATTAATTCCAGTTTCAGACTTTCATAGGGACACAATGGAACAAGGCCAGGCTGATCTGTACTTTTCCTGTTAGATGTTTGACTGCTTTTTTCCATGCTCTTGTACTTGCATACTTTGCCCTTCCTGAAGGTAGGCAAAAAAATCTGTTGTTCTCAGAAGCAGCTGAGCTCACCTCAGCTTTGCTGAAGCCATGATTTTTCATCATCTGTTTTCCATGACTGCTAAAGTCCCTTGCTCCTTTTCCACACCAAACAGATACAACTGTGATTCCTGTCTTTTGCATCAGCACGTCTCAACAACTCCACTCCAAATAAGGATGGTGCTTTTCCACAAACAGAGCAAAGTCCAACTGTGCAAGGAGTCAATTTGTCCCAGATTTAGAGCTGGTGGTTGTTGTGAAATGAACCTTGGGCTGAAGGAAGTGAGTAACTCCTCCTGGCTCACAGGCAGCTTCCACAGACTTCCCTGAGCTAAACATTCCCCTGGATGCCTGGATTTACATTGCAGTCAGGCTGCAAAGCTTTTCCTTGTCCACAGGGGTTAATCTTGACCATCTTCCAAAGAGAAGAGTTGGCTCCAGCTTCCATTTTCAAGCACAGAAATCTAAATTTCACCTCTGAGTGTTGCAGATTACAAAACTACTCTACGTAAAATCGTGCATCAGATCCTTCCTGCAAACTGGAACAAATCTAGGAAATAGAGCTGTATCGGTTTACAAAAGCTTCTCTGTATGTGGGTGAGTCCTCATCATGACAGTGTTACGACATTTTAAAAGGCAGAATGTGAGCAGAAAAGCTCATGGATTAATTATATCTAATTTACACATGTGACATATATGCATACAAACAGAAAAAAAAGCAACCAAACAATGATAAAAGCATTTTTTCCTTCTCACAGTCACATTGTTAGAAATTGTATTAGCTTTAAAAATCTCTTTATATGTTAATTATGGAATAGAGAAATTGCAAAGTAACATGTTTATCACTCAGCCATACTGCAGCATTTTCTCTCTACATAGAGATGAAAACGCTATGCAGCATTTGCTTGCTTTTACACACTAAAAAACAGCCATGTCTATGGACATGTCACATTTAACTGATACCAGAGGAATCATGAGAATCTTTGAAAACCCTTTTAAAAAATAATTCAGTCTCCCTTTCTGCCACTGACATTTTTCATTTGAAAAGGGTTCAGACACAGTCAAACAGTGACTCCTTATCTGTACCTGTGGATTTACAAGCAGGCCTGTCTTTTAATGGATTAAGAACGACAAACTTAGGGCAGATCAACCAGTGATATCCAAAAAGCTACCAAAGTTTTAAGGTCTACATCATTACACATTATATTTTAAATAAAATTAATAACATGAATCTTATACCTGGTAAGTAGCTAGAGGGAAGCATATGAACAAGCTTTCTTTTTTCCAAATATAATTTTTTTCCTTCTGTTGATAATTAAGTAACTTACTGTGGATTCTCTGTCTTACTCTTTTGTTACAGTTCCAAGCTGTAGTTCAGGCAATATTCAATATATATGAATACTTTGAAATGTACTGCCTATGGGGTAACACCATGCTGAATTGTACTGAAACTGCTATGTTTCCCAGCCCACTTAGAACACCATGAAAGAGGTGTAAGACAGGGTAACAAAATGCTTTTCTGCAAAATCTTTCTGTTTTTCTTCATTGCAGCTCTCCAAAAAAGACACATTTCTCTCTTGTCACCATGAACATCAGCCATTTTAATGCTATGGGTGAGTTTCAGAGTTAGGACAATCTGCTTGCATTTTTTTGGCAAAAGGAGCCAATCTGGTTATGCTTATACAAAGTGTAGCATACTACAATTTAGTCCTTGGTGAAGATTTCTTTTTTTTTGTATGAAAAATCTTTGTTTTTTAGAGGAAAAAAAAAATAACACTGCCTGCAACCTTTCTCCATTCATTTACAACATTTTTCTTCTCTGAAATTTCCTATTTGGTGAATGGTACCACAACAGCAGCACACAGTCTCCCACTTGATGGGGTAACTGAGGCTGTCCCCTGCCCACTGCTGACTTCCCACAGGGATGCTGGTTTAAACCTGTGGCCCTAAGTAATGTGTGACTTCAAGGGTGTTTGCTGGAAAATGAGAACCTCACCCTGTGACTCTTAATTAAAAGGGTTTGAAAAATGTGTCAGCAAGACAGGATTTTCCCCTTCAGCCTCAGAGGAAGTTCAGATGTAAATCTGAAGTGCTCTCTACAGCTACCATCCTCTGCACAACTGTTCAGAATCTTCACAGATTACATCAGGAGAAGGAAGAGGATCTGAGACTTTATTGCTGTATCACCACTCACAGTAAGAAGTGTAAAGACTCGGCTTGTGCTCACTCTTCACACATACTTGTCCGTGGAAATTCCAACATGTGGGGAGGAAAAGAAAAGGAAGGATGAAAAACTGCTGCACCTTCCTTTAATCCATGCTCAAACCCAAAGGAAGCAGAAAATTCTGAGCTAAACACTGTTAGGTGCTTCAAGTAATCAGCAGTCACAGACCATCTCAGTACTGAATACAACGTTCCTTCACGTAACAGGAAATTATAATAGAACTCCTTCCTACTCCTGGAATAAAATATGTGATACGCTCATAATTGCCACACAAAGTAGAAATGCAGTTTTGCTCTCTTCATCCTAGACTTGTCAGCTGCCCGACTGAAAAGGACAGCAAGAAGTGTGACAAAAGCAGCACTAAGAAACATAAGTAGTATATAAGGAAGCGATGCTCTGCTTTTAGTTTTTTGTAAGGCAAAAAGGATATTTAAGAGACATTCAATTTAGTGATATTTACTTGCCCTTTCCTTGCTACGGAGCAAGCAGTTTTTGTTTTGGTTTATTTTTCCCCAGCTTGTTCTTCAGGAACACACTTATTTCCAGCTTGCTGAGTAAGTTTATACAAAATATTTGAGACACATAGTATGGGCTAATCAATTTTGGTAAAAGATAATGCTGTTAGTGCTGTGGGCTGTTTCTCTTATCTTGTTGATGTAGCATACTTTTAAAGTCTGTGATTACTCAAAGACTTATGATAGCTGCACTGTAAAAGAAGCCTCAAGTCATGACTCACTAGTACAGCTATAAAACATCCCATGGCTTTTAAGATATTAGGCCACCTTGGTGGATAGAAAACCAGAATGGAAGGACCCAATTTAGGATTCTTTTCATACATGCATATATTGTTTCAGGCATGCCACGCAGGGCTTTCATTAAACAGAAGGTAGAGAGCTCAGTTTAGCTTTGTATTCCTTCACAGCACAATAAGGATCATTTAAAAAAACTCTCCAGAAAAACATAGAGTACACAGGAATCCAAACAAGAGCTTTTGGCCCTCAACAGATCTGACCATACTCTGACTACCAGAAAAAATCAACTATATATAGTATTTCTGAAACAAAAAATACTGGCTTTCATCCATCTACCTACATTCTGGAGTAAAAAACAAAGGAGTATACATCTGAAGATGAATGATCAACAGCTTTTGTGGGACATAAGGAGAACGATATTCAGAAATAACTATATCCAGATTTATATGCATTTAACACTTCTAAGCAAGTCACTGATAGCTTTGTAGCTATCTGAATGTATTTCTAATGTAGTTCTTGCTTGGAACTGTTTTTGCTATAGTATTTGTTTTTGGTTTTGTTTTTTTTTTTAATTGAAAATAGCTTTCTAAGTGGATTGGGTTCAAAACAATGAGTAAGCTCTTTCTCTGCTATAATTAGAGATTGGTTATTTGACATCATGGAGCTCTACCAATTTCCACAAGCAAATGGCTCCTTCTTTGCATATTTCCAGTCCACAGCCACCTGGCTCTCTAATGAGTATCTTTGCATGGCAGAGAAATTGTGTATGTTGTAGTTTCAAACAAGGACTGCTCTGAAGTCAGAGCGAGCTAGTTAAAAACCCTCTCAGAAGTTGTTAAGTGCTGCCCAACCCAGAACTCAGTATCTGCCTGCCTTCCTATATGCACAGGAAGAATCTGCAATTAATATTTGGCTGGTGATTGCTTCCATTATAACAAACTACTATGTGTACATCTGCACACAGCAATTCACTGATAGTGGAGAACTATCCCATTTCCACTTCTGTGATTCTTAATAAGGTAGCTCCAATATTCAGTGTTCACACACTTGTCTGGCAGACATAAACTGCATTATTGAGATACTTCCTGTAAATTCTCCTCCCTCAATTTTCAAGTCTCTGAGACATAACACACACTAAACTACAGTTTTGAACATAAACTTGAAATACGACATTCTCTATTCAAGTACTCCAGTCAAACCCTGATAAATCAGGCTGGCCATGCAGTGATCTTATCCCTTCTGACTCTTTAATAAATCGAACCTTGTAAGTTCACGCTGTTGGAAGTTGTCACTAAATGAAATTGTGACCTTATCCGATGCGTGAACTTATCCTGCTGACAACTACATTTATTGTACGGATAAGCGTAAGGGGAAAAAAAAAGAGGCTTTCGATAATTGTGATCTTACCCATATGCAACTCTAACAGATGGGATCTTTTTGATGTTCCATTTAATGATTTGTCTATGATGAGCCTCTACTCAGAGAAAAAATAAATGTTCTTCATAGGTAAGTGGTAAGGGAACTGGTAAACCGTATGAAAAGTGCACAGAGAGGAGTGGCTGACAGCAGAGAGTCAAAAGCTATTAGCTTAACACAAAGAGCTTTGAATTAGCTGGTAATTGCACTGGAAAAGATAACATAATGGAAATGGTAAAACTGTAACATTCCCTTTCCACAGGACTCATTCAATAGTCCAAAACTCGGAAACAAATAACTGTGACTCTGAGGCAGTAACCCAAAATATGCTGTGCTATGGCACTTCATGATGAATGACTGAATGAATGAATGAATGAATGAACAAATCCTCTTCCAGCACTGACTAGATGCTTGCCTCTGCTATTGTGGAAGAATGTTGAGGAACAGAAAACTCATAGAATCATAGAATAGTTTTTGGAATAGTGTTGGAATCTTAAGGGTAATCTAGTCTTACCTTCCTTCACCAAGCAGGAACATCTTCAATTAGATCAGGTCATTCAGAGCTCTGCTTAACCTGACCTTGAATGTCCCTAGGGACACCTAACCCCTCTCTGGGCAACCTGTTCCAGTGTGTCACCACCTTAAATTTAAAAATCCCTGAAAATGGCAAAGGATCTCACATTACTGTGTTTGTCAGGGATTTAATACATCGTGTCATCTAATCCTCACAGTGGACAATACTGTACCAATTCTGCACTCAGAATACTGATTCCAGAGTGAGACCTGGGTGGTGTCAGGGTAACAGTCTAATATGCAGCACTAAAAGTCTACCGGGGGATACAAAAATTGTAATCACCTTACTAGAAAAACACATACATACAAGACAAATTCACACTGAGTACAAGCAGTAATGAACTAAATTACAGTCAATATTTGAAAGAAATTTTACCACTTGCTTTGCTATGAAAACGGCATTCTCAAGGGTCTCAGCAAAACCAGAGGTTATTTAGGTTGTCCACAAAAAAAGGCAAAACTTAATTCTGCTTCCCAAAAGATGGAGCAGGACAGTGTTAGGACAAGAAAGATAGAAGGAGGAACAAATTTGGGACTGAAAACTGAGAAAACAGCTCTGGATTGGAGTCACCCTGGAGGGAGAGTTGCTATTCCGCTGCCACTGAGGCGGTGGAGGGCTTTTGAACATAGCAGCCTGTTTTCTGAAGTTATTGCCACCCACCAGCAACTCCTTCCCCCAGCCCTGATCCTTCCTGTATACATCCCACTTAAGGAACAGAATTAACCAAACCTCTTAGCCATGAGGGAAGTAGACACAAGAATAGGGCACAGGTACTTATGGCTCTAACCTACCGATCTCCTTTGCCTTTGCTTAAAGCAGGTCTAGATAGCAAAGACCATGCAGGAGAGGCTGCCTCAAGCTGCTCCACGCCTAACTCAGCTGCCTAACGTTGCCACATCTTGACAATGCTACCACAGGCAGCTGTGCACTCTAGGTAAGGATGACAAATGAAAAGGCTTCTCTGTTTTCTATAACAAAAAAACTTGCTGCTCCCTGCCTTTCTTTAGAGCCCTGAAAGTCAGAAGCAGAGTTTCTTTATCTCTTCTACCTGCTGCTAGTACTGCAAATGGCAGAGAGTGCAGGTGCTACTCTTATCTGCAACAGCACTGTCCTACATCAGGCAATAAAGGGAAGGAACGAATATTGTGAAAGTGAGGATAGGGAAAGCCTAGGCAAAGATTTTCAGAGTAAAAAAGACCACAGAAGGCTGGGGGTGGGGGGGTAGGGGGAGGGAGAAGGGGCAGAAATAAATTTAAGAAACAAAGCAAGAGACAGGAAGTTTAAGGAAACAGCCATTTGATGACTCAACTTAGGCCTGATCAGGACACAAAGACAGCAGCATCTGGAAAAAGAGGATCATAAGATATTCAAGAAAATTGGGATGCAGAAAATTTGCCAGAGTGAAATATCTAGCTCCAAATCTGAAACACAAGAGAAGTGCATTAATTCCCATTTAGAATTAGAATGCAAACACTACTATTCCTTTTAAGCTAAGGTATCTGTGTTATTACAGTGCTTAATTTGTAAGTTAAACCACTAACAAAATAAACCTATTCTAATATCTCACTGCTCAGCTGAATCCTGGCTAAACTGGAAAACTGAAGTGTGTCTACACTGCACCCAATGATATGATTTCACCTGACATTTGATCTACATCCAAGTAGCCAGATCACCAAGTGTGCCATAAAACTCTTTTGAGAAATAGTTCCATTACTGGTTATTCAGTTTACATCAGGATCCAGCTACACCCATGACACTGACTGGGTGATGTGACCTAGAGTATGGGTACACAAATGGCTTCAGATTTACAACTGAAATGCAGAGCTAACTTCATTGAAGTGAAGGTGCACTATGTCCTGTAGCAACAAGCACAGTTTTCAGAGACTATAATTTCAAAGAAGTGACTGACCCTGAAAATGCTAAAATTCTCTATTTGTAGATGTATTTGAGATTTTTAGCTCTCTATTTCTATTCGGTTACTTACATAAAATAAAAACTAAATAAAATAATTACCTTCTTACAGTACCTCCAGTACACTCCAGTAATCTAAAGAATTTAGTAGGAATACAGGATCACATCCCAGATTAGGAAAACATAGACCTATGGTGATGAACACAATCTGCACCAATTTGAAATGACAATGCAATTTCTACATTTGGGGGGAACTCAAAGGGAGGACAATTAATTTAATAAATGTTAATAGCACATAAATTGAGTATCTACTAAAGAAATGGAAACAGCAAGCTAAATAATATTTTTTCATCACATACACCATTAAAATAATTTTTAAGGTGTAAGATGAAGCACAAGTACTGTGTTTTCCAAAAAAGTCAGAAAGGAGGGAATACCTAATGAACATGGTTACTAGAATTTGATTTGCTTTTTATACTTTTACATATTTCTACAGACTTCTCCTTTAATTGGACTGCTTCACTAAACTTACAGGAACATACTCAAAGAAAAGAAAAAAAAGGAAAAGAGACAGAAGTTGAAAGAAAAACATATTTACTCAAGATACGCTAACAATGCCAAAGGTTTGTTCACTTACGTCAGAGTCAAGTTCCACATAATATAGCAAATACTCTGTTTATATCAGCATCTAGTCTACAGACAGAGACAAAATACACCCAGCTATCGTGGCAAAATCCTGATCCTGAAATGAAGTAAGACCTTTAGTTTTCAAGTCTACTAACTACAAGGACAATTCACCCCTCTGTTTTCTAACTCCACATCTCATAAAATAAAATTAAAAAAATGTTGTTTTTCTCAATAGTTTTACATCTTTGCTTAGTTCAAGAGGTTTCTTACCACCTCCATATGTTGAGGTAAACCTGGAGTAGAATTACTTGCAAAAATACAGAAAAGAAAATCCCCAAAGACAACCAGTGTAGCTAAAGAGCCCTCCCTGTATTTCTCTATGAGAGAAATACTGTACACTGCATTCTCACATGGACAGTTCATAGTGGCAAAAATTATTCCTAATTATACTGTAACACTGCACAGACCCAATAGGCTGAGCAAATCCTTCATCCCAGCTACTTGTAGCTTGCACAGCTGTGCTCCCTTTCTCTCCATCACAAATGCACGGGATACTGAAAAGCCAGACTTGGCAAGAGCAGGCTGACAATATTACTGAAGAAGGTTTTCTTGATAAGATCATCATCTGTTTCTGGACACTCCTGGGTATGCTCCCTTCCTCAGCACAGGATCAGTAGCCCCGATAAACGTCCCTCTGTGTGAAGATTCTCCCCCATATATGCAAATACATTTCAGTTCTGAGTCCGTCCACTTTTTCTTTGCTTCATATAGCTGAAATACACTTAGAGGTTTATGAAGCACTGTATGCAAAACAACTGAAAGTGAGCACAACTGAAAATACAGCTTACATAACTCAAACTGAAGTCTCTTCTGAAATAGATGCTATTCTGCATGTGAGAAAATGAAACATTTCACCATCACCTAGGACTTTTTGGAACTCTTATAGCTGGAAGATGCTCACCCTTTTTTTTTTTTTTTTTTACAGTATTATTTACACAATTATATATGATATTTATAAAAAATAAATCATAGACATTTCCATGATTATCTAATACTATTGGATTTCTTTTTTACTTGAAGAAAATGGAAAATATCAATGCAGCTTGTGTTGCCAGTGAATGTAGAAAGCTACCAAAGCTAACATAGTATAAAGACTGATGTATTAATATTTATGTAATGAAATATATTACATGAGCAAAAATGTTTTGAAAACTATTCTTTTTAACTCTAAAAGCAATGCAATGAGATCATCTGTGACCATATCTGTGGTGTCCTCTCAGTTTGCAGTACTTATGCTTAGAGATAGAAGGATCTATTTTCATCTCTCATTTGTGTAACAGCAGATAAGTTATTTGCTTTCTATCAGACATACATACTCAGAGCTATGAAGCCACTGCTTAGACACCAATATCTAGATAAAACTATGTGAGCCAAACTGTCCAAATGTCTTGCAAAAGAAGCAGATGCTTTAAAATGATTTTTCTATTTCCTTTCAATGTCTCCAACAAAATTCTGAGAGTATGAAGAAAAAGACAAAAATAAAGACTCAAATTTATCAGTATTTATTGTAACCATCCAAAAGATCTAGTTATTGTTGAGATTAGGAAAGTGAGAGGGAGACAGGGACAAAGGGAGATTGAATGCTATGCTCCACTGCATGCATGCAATATATAGTCACATCCATTATAAATACAATTTATATGAAAAGCAACATTATTATAAATAGAGATAAATGTAGTATAACTATAATGTACAATATCAAGATTCAAATTAATAATACCTCTGCACTTGCTGAGGATGGCCATGCATAACAGACACATGGCTCTGCACTGCTCTGGCACTCATGAGTTATGTGCTCATCTACATTTTCTATGACCAAGTACCAGCAGTGACCAACATAGCTTTTTAATGCTGTTTTCCTGTGCCAGAGAAGAAACATGACTGCTGAGACATGGACCAGAGTACCCTACAGTGCCTCAGTCTGCAATATCACATTGCTTTAACTGCACCCACATCTTAGCACAGCCGAGACTTTGAAGCCGATATAAAGAGTGACGCTCACTTATACAGCAGACTTGTAACTTTGAGTGAAATAAACCCTTGAACAGAGATTGAGCACAAGTCCTGTGCACTCCCTAAATCCTACTCTGAGGCTTACATAAGACTTAAGTGGAAAACTGGTCTTGTGGCAGCCTTCTGTACAGGAATGATCTTGACCTTCATATGAGTAAGTCTCAGGGACATCATGTGTGTAAAGCATATCCCAAATTGCTCTGCCTTACCACCCTCCCTTTCACAAGTGCAGGCTTTGAACACCCCATTGCTGCTTGGACAGATGCAGTGACTGGGGAGTCTGAGCAAGAGCCATGACTGGCACATGTTCTGTGGCACTAGGATGTAGATAGACTTCCTCCTGGAGAATGATCTCCTGAGACTGACTCTTCACAGCTTGGACTTTACCTCTGTAAACCATGATTGAGAAGTCCACATACTCCATGGCCTTACTAGAAATTTCAGCCTAAATAAGAAACTCAGGCTCTCAGGGGAAGTCAGTGCTAGTGACAGGAGTCCTGACTTTCTCTGACAGTTGCAATCACTGCTTCTGAAAACACAATACTTAAAATAAACTCATTATTTGGAAGAAGTAGGAAAGTATTTTTGGCAAGGCATAATCATGAAACAGGCAGTGTCAACAGTGATCCAAAGAATTATAATTCAAAATATATCCAGGCTACAGAATTATTTTGTCATTGAAGCCTTAAAACCACCCCTATATTATCATGTTTTAAAAATACTAATGTCAATTTTTAACAGCTTCTTATTATCTTGAAATGGTGATTTACTGTAAGAATATGAGAAGCATAGCCTATTATTAAATATATAGAGTTAAAAAGGACAAGTATGTATGAAATGATCATATTGAAAAAGATGCCGTTTGGAATCTTTATTCCCCTGATAATAAAATCGGCACTTTACAAAATCATACGTAATAGCATAAAAATTCCCCTAAAAATCTTGGCTCCTCTCTACCTCCCCATTAAAAAAAAATCACATGTATCAATGCAAAGAAAAAAACTTCCATTTTAACTGTGACGATTCCTTTGATGTACATAAATACTTTTCAACTTAACAATTCCCTTTTGATAGGCACAGACAATTTGCTGTAAAAGGAATCTTGAAGAAAGACAGTTTGACAGTTTTTTTCCCCCCATATGTTTTCATCTCAATTAACAAAGTATATTAACAGGATATACAATGCATCAGCTTAAAAGGAACAGAATATTTAGACAAACAAATCCTACTTTTACATAACCAGTGCTGAGGTTAGTAGTTTAAAAAACCAAGCCTTTCAGCATCAGAAAAAGCTTGAACTTCCATGCAGGAGCTGGGACCACTCTTTTTTATATTCCAGTACCTCTCCATAAAAGCCAGCTTCCTACCCATCTCCTGCCCCTGGACACTGCTTCCTTGGGCAGTTCAGCTGCCACTTGCCCTCCTGCACTGCCCTCTGTGTCCCCAGTGTGTCACTGCCCTCTGTGTCCTCAGTACTGTGTCACACCCAAGCTCCCAGGGCCTCCAACAATGTCCAGAAGCAAATGTCAGAAAACACACAAGCAGTAAGGCACATATGCTCTCCCTCATGCAACTGATTTAGAACTTTCTGTCTTCCCTCTGTTGATCACAAATCATCTGCCAGTCAAGACTAAGCTGAAACTAGAAACTTTCAAGTTAGAGCAGAAGCACTAAGGTCATAATGAAATAAAAGAAAACTCCATGTTAGTAAACTTCATACTGACTTAAAGTGAATAAACATTGGAGGAAATAATACTATATCTGGAGGAAAATTGCATACTATACTCTATACAAGTTTTACATTTTTTCACACTTTTTGTAAACATTTATAGGTATGTTAGAATTCTAAATCAATAAGATAATTTCAAACAAACAAACAAACAAAAAATCTTTATGGCTGGGCTGCAACATTAGCACCTTAACTTACCCATATGTGAGAATATATGTATAAATAAACCCACACAGCTTACAAAGTCTTCCACTGTGCCAAATATAGCCATGATATGTTTTGGTACTTTCTATATGCTTATGCTGTCTTCTCATCTTGGCAACCAACAAAAAAAATACTGGAAATTACTTTCTTAAATGAGAGACAGATATTCAAAAGCCAGTACTGAAGAAACTCCTATAAACAAGGAGCTCAAACCTTTGCAAGTACTTTCTCATGTGTATCATAATAACAATTCCAAAAAACTATCAGATAAAGAAGATGCACAGACTTAGAGAAGGCCAGTCTTGCAGCAAACATTTTAGTTACAATCTTTGAAAGATCTGGGCTTGGTAAATTGGATCTAAGCCTACCTCCTACAGGACATCCAATATCACTCATAATCGCTCTGAAACTCTGGAAGTAATAATAATTCCTTTCTCCCACTTTTTATTGACCTGTCTTTTTAAACAGCATGCAATCAAGAGTGGGGACTGTAACTGTGTTTGCATATATAGGCATAAAAAATGTAAAACAGATACACAGATATACATGATAGATAAATAGATAGATAGATAGATAGATGGATGATAGACAAACAGGTATTTATTTACAAAGTATAGTATCTAGGACAAAATGATCTGCATCAGTAGAAACCAACAGCTTCTACATGATACTGTAATCCACACATCTTGGCATTCTGAAAAGAATGCCCTTTTCAAATATTCTGCATGTTTTTTGTCCCTGACAAGTAGGCTAAGAAGTGGAGTTATGTTTCTGATATGTACTCCATATCACCTTCTGGAGCAGTTAAACAAAGCTCAGACCCTGTACTCTCTGAATAATGGGGAAAGACAACTAGAGAGAAAGACTGATTTGAAATAAAGTACTTGATGTTTGAGACCTTTGCTTTAATTGGATTTTGGAATTTATCTGAATTCATACATTGCATGGTTTCACTCTTGAAATTATTACAATCAACAAATTTAGGGAGGTGAGAAAATATTTATATATTGCTTTTTACCTCCTAGATACACTCAAAAAGTAGCAAACCCTTTGAAATGCTGAATTCAGTTGCTCCAAACTATTGTAAGTTACACGAGAAAGCAAACCTTTCCCTTCTTACCTGCCACCAAAGTACACAGAGAACACCTTTTCTAATTTATTGTCATCTTTCTAGAAATAATTTCAATTTGAGTGGCAGCTGACTCTTCAGTGCCATTCCAGGACAAATGTGTCATCTATTTTTACATTCTTGGATCCAAAGAGTTTTACAGTCATGCATCATTCTTTGACTTTTTTCACAATCACCCATTTAAGCAACTCCTGACAAGTAAACAATAGCACTGTGTGCAATAGAATTGCTGTTCCTCCTTGTCATGCACAAATGAAATAAAACCTCCAACAGGAAATCAATGTCTACACTTTTCAATGAGTATAATTATGGTAGGAAGAAGCAGGCAAATCAATATGAAGACTGTGAGTAGAAGCTTTAGGTTTGTCAGCCCTTTCCAGCAGCTGCTTACATTTTGCACTTTCACAGAGTACTCAGAAAAACAAAATATTCTGTCTGAAAGCTACAACACAGACCACACAACTACCATATTAACAGTACATTTCAGTATCCAGAAAGTTCTACGTATTCTCAGGGAGAAACAGAAGCATCACATCTCACCTGTCCTATACCACAAGAGCTTGGTATAAATAGTGTAGAATTTAAAAGCACTACACAATAAAGATACCAGTGTCTGACAAAACCATTATTTCACTGAGAGGTATGATACTTCCCTCTGAAAGGCAATAAAAAGTAAATTCTACACTGCACTGTACATAAAGAACAGTTAAAATGAAAAATTTGTTGTATGACAACCCATGTTGTTAACAATATAGGCAGATCAAGATAAGTGGGTGGATTTGGATCATCATCAGAAGACACAAGGCCATATTTGCCAGTCTATTATGTCACGTTTCTTGAATTCATGATCCTAGGAGTGCAATAACTTTTTATGACATGATGGAGAAGTTACATTTTATACATGCTCCAAATACCCAGGCAAGATAAATGAATTAAACTCAGCAACCATATTGTATTTTTTAAATGTTACTGGGCAATATAGCATAAGGATAATTCTGAAGTCTAAAGCATATAAATCATCATGAAATAGCAATGAAAAACACACTGTGGTTGCCAGACAACTTACATGAAATTAATCCCTACCTTTGTAAACTGAAACAGTAGGAAAATATGAGAAATATAAGAAAATTATGGTAAAGAGATTGTTTGTTAGGTCAATAGGGAGCACAGCACCAAAATCACACACAATATTATGGGAACTGATGATAGACTTGAAATCATATCCTCTTCCTAAAATGGCTCATCCCATTCAAAAGGGCTATACCATTTTAGAAGCAATGGTTATTTACATTTCCCATCAAAGATTCCTACTCAAAACACAAGTAGATTAAAAAAAAAATTTGCAAAGAATAATTTTTAGAGAAAAAAAAGTTAAAGCTGTTATAAAATGCCTCAGTTTAAAAAAAAACAAACAACTTTTATTATTTGACCAATTATTAGTTTCTTTGATGCAACTGCATTTATCTTTAGTCACTGAAAATGTATACAATATTGCACATCCAAACCTATGCTTTAACAATATGCTAATTATACAGTTCAGATGATCTGGAAAGAAATCCATTTCGCACTGATGATATAAGGGAGTGACAGTACAATTTACATTAAGAAATGTTTTCTCATTTTTCTCAAAAATTGGTTTGCACTCAGCCGGAGAAATCTAAATTCGACCAACAGGCATCCCTCCCTGCTTCTCCATGGTTACAAAATAACATGACAATCTGAATGACGGAAAAGATGCACATAAGAATGGGTTACAAAAACTCCTCTGGACACAGGTACACAGGCAGTGAATGTTTTCTTTTGTAATCTGATTAAACAGATGATTGTTGTATAGAACAATATTGCAATGCTAGTAGCAAACAATTCTCAGTGACCTTATTTCAAACATTTTGAATCAGGTCTTCCAAATTGTCCAAATTATTCCCCAGGGCAGTTGGCCAGTCCACATTCCTGACTTTCTGGGAAGAATTCTAACTGGAAAAGCTAACAGAGGTTTCCCATTTGCCTTGAGCTTTGTTCACATACCTCTCCTCACTCCAAGTTTGACAGTACCGTACTGTGGTGTACTTTTGGCACACATTTTCCTGCCACATTAATATCAACCTGTATAGGCAGATCTTGAAAGAGAGCGATTGGTTCATTGTGATTTTCCTTTTCGTGTTCAAAGGATACAGACTGCATTGACTGGGAGGTGGCACAGTGAGAATCCCGATTCCTGGCACACTGCTCTTCATCAGCCACAGACATCTAAGCACATGGAATTGGAGGGCTAAAAACAGTCTTGATTTATTCATTTGATTCAGAGCTATCTTGTCAGATATATTATGAAAAAATCCATACCCATAATTTATCCTCAGACTGATACATTTCATTACACTGTGGATTCATGGGCAAACACAAATGAGTTTCACAAGTTTTTGGGACCATGTAACTTTACAGATACAGCTGCACCAATGCTGCAATCTAGTCTCATTTTATGTAATATTAAAACTATACCAAGGGATTACAAGGATAAACTAATGCAGGTAGTGATGTGTCATAGGTAAGACTAATTAGTACTTTCTGAGAGACAGAGCCTGAAAGAGTCTGGCATTCAGAAGCGCAGATCCAGAAATTTTCAAGATTATCAGCAATAGTGGACAGAACAGAAGAAAGATCAACATGGATGGGTCATTTAAGAAAAAGATTACAGACTATCACACCAACCAACCACTTTTTATTTAATAAAGGATGTTTATTTAAATAGTTCAGAGTCAAACTACAACATATTTCCATCAGACAAAAACCGGCATTTTAGAATATTTCTTCAGGCATCCATTTCTTCTTTAGAACACCATCTTCAGGTAACCATTTCCTGGATTTTAGCTGTATTATATACATATTTGTCACAGGGAGGAATAGAACTTGAACGCCAAATTAAAACCAGCATTATTGGAAGTCTTAACAATAAGTGTGAAGACAGAAGCTTGTAAGCCTGAGGATAAAATAAATCCATCATAATATAATTCCACAAAATAAAGATGAGGTTAATCTAAAACCTATGAAAATTAATATCAAGATTTTAATTGACCTCAGCAGGTTTCTGCAGTTAGCCCCTGCATGTTCAACATGATGGTTCAGTGTCATTTTGTACTGTTTCTAAAGAATGCTCACCCCACCACCAGTTCAGCCTTCTCTCAGCATTTTATGCATCTCCACTGAAAACTGAAGTGTCTGAAATGATTCTCTGCAGTTACTTCCTTCTTTGCACAAACGGTTTCAAAGGCATTTTGAATATGCAAAAGCAACTTTTTACAGTTTCTTCTTTAAAAAAAAAAAGAAAGCCATGACAAATGTGCAACTCTGCAGTGATTTTCTCTGGAATATGTTAGGATGATAAATTGTGGACTCTGGAAAAAAAAAAACAAACCATCGACTAAATGAATGGCAATTTCAAACACACAAAAATTCACTACACTAGAACATTTCAATGTTAGAAAAATAAAATTTTTGAAACCATGTTTTTATTTTCAGATCATTGAAATTACTTCACAACTACAAAATGTCTGTCCAAATTAGGATACTATTGTAGCTTTTTTAATAAAATTTGCTGGAGGAAAGTGCTTGGGATTTTTGTGCAGAAAAAGTGGTTGGTTTTTTTTCATTTTCTCCAGGAGTTAAGGATTTAAGTCACCAGCTTAAAAGCTACTGACAGCTTAACAGCTCTTTCATTCTTACTCCATTCCACAACACCTGAAAGCCACCCTCTAGAAAACAGTGAATTTGATTAGTATTTAAACCTAAACACTTCTCTGTTTCCAGCTTCATAAGTGCAACAACATGATAATGATATGATAAATTAGCATTCAGAAAACCAAGCCCTGTTAACTTTCCTAGCACTATCTGCTAGAAGCTAAGAGAAGTTATAGTCTTCCAGTTGCTGCATCATACTCCTTTTAATGATGTGAAAGCCTGCATAAGATGAGGGTAACTACCTGTTGTTGCCCCTGTCCCTTTGTTCCACTCTTCTGTTTTGTTTTTACAGAAGAGAATCATAAAATGTTTGCAGGAGTAGAAGAGATAATTTTTTTAAATCTCCATTTATCACAAAGTGCAATGTTATAGGTGAAGGGAATTTTAGAGACAGCACAAACATTTGAAGTGCCCCTGTCTCAGCAATTGCCTTGTGATTCATGTGTTTGACATCACATACCTCCAGCACCTGCTTCTGAAGGCTTGGCTCGTCTCTTGCACCAGGTCTGTGAAAGAGAAGAAGAGAAAAAGATGAATTCCCATCTGTAAGAAGGCAACATCACCTGCATTCAACCCCACAATGCTGACACTGTGCATAGACATATACAATTACCTGATTCATGTTGTCCAGTTCCAAAAATGCAGGCTGCAGTTGCTGTGAATTTTGCACCTAATACCTCCCCTTTTGGCATTTCCACTGCACTACTGGCAGC
The DNA here is from genome assembly GCF_001522545.3 of Parus major. Lineage (NCBI taxonomy): Eukaryota > Metazoa > Chordata > Aves > Passeriformes > Paridae > Parus > Parus major. Next base: position 132,219,143 of record NC_031769.1, on the reverse strand, counting down.
CCACAACAGAAGAGTATCTGATGTGCTCCATCAAGTGAAATTCCCACTCAGCCTTTTATCTCACGACTGTTGGATTCTGCACAAGTAATAACACAAAATATCTCTGTCCTGTAAACATTTACAATAACGTAATCAATAACGCATTTCCTGTGATCCACTCTACCATGCAAGAAAGCAGCATTCAATGAGTGGAAATATTTTAAAAGAAGAAATGACAACAAATTCCAGTCATCATGGTTTTTGTATGATTGCTTTCTCTCCTTTCACATATGTTTACACTCAGAGCAGTTACATCAAGACCATTCAGGAGTTCATTTATTCACCTACCAAAAGGCATTGCTAATAACAGAACATTTTCTAGGGTTCTGCCCAAGGGCTCTGGGGTTTAAACTGCTGTGTTGGCCTTTGCTCACCAATGGAGAAATGTTGCTACCAATTATTTTATCTCACCCACCCTGCATGCCTCTTGTACATAATGATATTTTTGAGGCTTTAAATCTCTTTGCTAAAGGCACTAAATGCAGATGTGTGCTGGGCTTGAGGCTTATAACTTGTAGAAGGGAATACAGAGGCTGACTAAATGAACACCGGTCAAAGGACTGAGTCAAATCCCTCTGAATTCACAATCTAAAACACACTAATGGATAGAAATTGAATGTATGGAACTTGCTAACCAACAATAGCACGTTCACGTATCCAAACAAACCATAATTTTTCCATACTAAGTGATTTTCGTTCTCCTGTGCTGCACGTATTAATTAGAGAAAATAATTAAGTTGTAAATTAGCTTATCTATCTGAAAGACAACTGGGAGAAGATGGGCCAGAACTGTGGAGAGGAGAAGGGTTATATGGGCTATTTACCCCTGCCCCAGCTTCATATTTTGTATTACACATGAATAAAAGTGTAGGAGGAAAAAAAAAAGGAGCAACTTATTGGGAGACCCAGTATCCTTTTCCCTCCTTGTTCCTGGGAGCATGTGAGTGGACAAGAGTGTGTGCACACAGGCAGTGTAGGAGTAAAAGCTCTGTGTGCCTCCATTTCCTTCAGTGATTCCTTATCTTTTTACCTTTTCTAATGTTTTGTGTTCTATCACCGTAACATGCCTCTGGTTATCAAACCTCCTCAGCATTACAAGGACACACCTTTCCCTTACACAAAAAACAAAACAGTTCATTCCCACTACAGAGAGAATCACTCCTTTTTCACAAGGGTCTTTTGGTTTTCTTTGTCCTTCTCATTTATCTTAAGTCTCACTTCCTCAGACCTTTCTCTTGGTTTCCGCAGTAACAGAAAACCCTAAAATTAAGTGTTACTGTAATTACCCAAACAGTCCCATGGACCTTGTATTCAGTACATCAACATACTGCATACTGCATGGAAATCCAATATAAATTCTTTTTTTGATCTTATTTTTGTTCCTTTCATCCAATGTATTATAATTTCATGCTGTAATATGTAGGTAAAATGGAATTCAGCAATCATGACCACTTGACAGCAAATAGATCAAAAAGTTCTACTAAAATTGTAGCCAGCTCAAGTAGCAACAAACATGACTGGCTCATCTCAAAATCAAATAAAAAATGCATGTTTCATTTCTCAACATATGATTTCAAAGTTCTTTAGGTGAATTATTTTATGTTTTTCATAAATTCACTTTCCCTTTTACAGGCATCCTTTCTATTTATCTTTGCGTGACTTCTGTCTCAAAGACATTTGCAATTTCTTCCAACTTTTTCATTCATATGCACTTTATCCCGGTCTTCCAGATGTCCTTCAATTCTGGCAACACCCAACGTGCTTGTCAGTAACACTTTTAATGAAGTACAAGTTAGAGAATGTTATGTATGTACAGCACCAGACCACATTTTGACTGTCTGGCATCACTCATGTCCAAGAATTTAAAGCAGATGCATCTGTAGAATAAAACTTTGTGTACTAGTTAATCTATATGACTAAAATCTAAAGATTCTAGATAACATTCTAAATTACATGTATTTGTTTATTTTCTTTATCTTTTAGGATTCGCTCATTATAGTGCTCCCAGAAAAAAAAAAAATTCCCTTGCAAGATTTTTCACTTCCTTTCATCTCTTCATCATAAAAGTGTCCTTTGTATAGTCTGTAGCCATTGTACACTTTTTACAGACAACTGAAAACAAATAATTTAAGTGTTAAACCAAATAATTTTTGTAAAACATACCAAAGAAGCTATTCAAAGCCTTTGTATGAAAAGCAAGAAGTGTTTTTTATAAAGACCTCATATTTTTCATATTCTTGGGACAAACAGTAAAGCAAACTCTACTTTGAAGTTGCCATTTTTTGCTGGATCCCCAAACAAGTGAGGAGCCTCTTCAAAAGACTAGCATAAGGATTCCTACAGCTCACAATTTCAAATGGATATTGTTCCCAGCTATCCTGGTAAGAATATGTGGTAGACTGACTAGAACCAGGTCAGACTGTCCCACAGATTACTCCTTTTCTTCTGTCTTAACCACATGAAATAAATAACATTCAAGCAAAATACTGATCAAATACATCTACTCTGTGTAGGCCTATCTGTTCATGCAAAGGTGCAAAAGTACCTCTCACCTCTTGTTGACATCTGCTTTCCTCTTCTCATTTAGCTATGCACTAGTATGCTAAGCCAATGTTATTCTGATATCCTCTCTATTGCACTACAAAATTTGGGTTGTCTCCCAAAGCCTCAAATCATGTTTAAGGCCACTGAGTTGTCACAAGTGTAAGATTTACTTAAATTTAGCCCCTATTTCTGTAACATTCTGGTAACAGGAACCAATATCCTCAAGAAACTGTTTTTTAATTCTGGAAATGTACCACAGGGAGAGTATGGGGCTGCTACACCCACCTCAGTCTCTAATTTTTGATGCCACAGTTTTCCCAATTGCTGTTTACATCATGCCTTCAGAAAGCACAATGAATGCTTTTGCACTTCAAGCTCACATTTTTACTCTTCCAGAATGTGATTCTATTTTGGATTCCTGCCTCATTTCCCAGAACCTCACACTACCTAGCCTGGAGATCTGGAGATGGCAATCAAGTTTTGAAACTGTAGTATCTAAGTTACTTTGTCCAATTCAAAACTTTTAAAAATTATTTTTAAGGCAAAAATGACATGTAGATTTTTTGTTGTACTGTAGCACTGTCAGTAAACCAGTAGAGTTAAGGCCAGCCTCTTGTCTTTGTTACATTTTTTTAACTTAGCATGATGCCATATGTACAAAATTCCCAGCTGATCTCAGCATAAATTTATAGGTTAATATATAAACCATACACTTATTGATTAATATGAGAACAGCCGCACTGAACCCTTGTCCTTCGAAACAAAGACTGCTTGTGCAAAGAGATGGGAGATTTCTTGGGTACATTAATTTTTTCAATGACCATTCCAACGCAAATAAAAATTCAATTTAAATGTAATCTCTCTGTTTCAACATCAAATTTTGAACCAAGAACTTTTCTTGAACAATTGTTCAAGAACAACCAAGAACATTCTTGTCACAATGTTAGTAAAAGTGGAGTTTTTATAAAAATATCCTTTGCAGTTTCTAAATAGCAAGAGATGATTGTGTCTTCTCTTGAAAAATATGAAAATAATGTCATGCATCTCAGAAACAGTCCATCCATGAGCTTGTGTTTCAAAAGACTATGATTAAAGACAATATATCTTCCAATAGATTATCATGTGAGTATGAAAGAGAAGTATGTAACATCAAATGAACTTTCACTTATCCCCAATTTCACACCCAGGCATCATCTATATCATAAAACATTCATATCCCTGTATTACTCCAATTTTAATTTCTTCCAAAGGATGATCCAGTCAGTAGTAAACTCTCCTCTGAAATGTAAGAGAAGTCATAATTGGTTGAAACAGAACATTTGCATGCAAGGCATGCAAAGAACACAGTTACACATGCATAGGCTTTTATCCCCATCATCATTTGGTGCTGGGGCAGTTGCACATCATTAATGTGTGGGCTTTTTATTCGTTATTAGAACTCTGTTGTTGAAGGAGGCAGCCCCAAGACCTGCAGGGAATGTCACATATCCTCTAGATGTCTCCGGAGATTAATTCTAAGAACGTTGTAACTCTGAGCAGGAGCCATTGTAAGGAGTCAATCCTTGTATTAGCATTATAACTGTTCTTCCCTATTTGCTCTGCTTGAAGAAACAAAGTATCTTTCTGCCTTCAGTCTTGACTCAAGGCTACCCTCCACATGCACACCAAACTTTATTTTCTCTTAGATGCGTTTCCATTTTGAGACTTACCTCTGCATTTTAGCAATAGTATTCACTTTTGTTAACATTTCAGTCACTTACAGCAATATGCTGCAATTCTGTAATATTCTTTGGTATATCCATGTTAAAAATTGATGTGGGCAAAATATTGAGTGAAAGCTGCATAGCTGAACTTCCACTATGGGAATCTAGTTCACGAAGCTGCATATTACACTACTGATTTTTTAAATATCATTATACTAATGCCTGTCAAAATATAAATAGACATAGACTTTGGATATATTTTTTACACACTTTATTTTATGATGTCTGCCATTATAGCCACAGAAACAGACCAGTCCCCTGTGGTAGTAGTTTTCCCTAGTTTTATAAGTGATTGTACTCCAACTTCAGCAGATGAGATACAGCCTACTGTAGTATGGTACAGTACTACACATAACACCAAACTGCTCCTCTGTACTAGACAAAGGCATAACTTATCCAAAACCCACTGATATCACTTCCCATTTACTTCAGCTGGCTTTGAGCAGGCATTTAGGAAACAGACCCCAAAGAGTACAGCTGTGTTTGCACGGCCATTCCCAGGGGAGGGAATGGATCAGCATCCTTACAAAGCACAGAGATGTGCAGTTTCAGACCCATACCTTGAGCAGATGGCAAACCAAAACTTCTCTGGAGCAGAACACACAAAGACCTGAAACTGGAAGTGCTACATAAAGATATTTGTTTGGAGGAAAAAAAATGCCATCTCTTGTCTCAAACAGCAATCTGTACCAACTGGAAGGAGGTCACTCAAGAGAAATGAAAGTGTTTTGCAATGCTTTTGGTCTTCAGCAATTAGTCTCCTTCACTTTTAATTTGCTGTGTTTTAAAATACAGCTTCAAGAAGAAATGTGATCAGCGTAAAAAGACATCACAATAGGAAGTGTAGTGCTGTCTTTGGCCAAGATAGAAGACAAGCCTGCACGGCACTGTATAGCAGACAGTAGTTAATGTACAAGCTCCTTAAAAGCAAATTTGCTTCACTGCAAAAAGTGATTTCAGCAACCTTGGTGCTTCTCCTGAAGTGTAAGCATGGAGAAAAGAAGAAATAAAAAAGACACCTTTTGATGAGAGGTTATGTAGTCTCTACAATTGAGTAAATTTAGTTGCTGTTGCAGCAGAGGAATGTGATAGGAAATTTTACAGTTGAAGGAGAAATGTCACAGGATTTTGATAAGAGAGCGATGAACTTTTTTTCCCTTGTGCCATTATCAAGGCGAAGTGAACAAAATACATCATTTATAACCCACTGCTCTACCATTATCTCCTGGTGAGACACTTGTTTTAAAACACACAAGGACCTTTTTTCTCCAAGACTAAAGCTCTCTGTGAGGCTCAGTCTTCCTTTATAACCATGAAAGAAAGTTGACACTTGTGTGGGCCAAAGTTTCCAGGCAACCACACAAGGGCACTTATACACCCTCCAGGTCACCCCTCATTCTGAAGTACAGAGGAAGCATATAAGAGTGTATGTCCCTTTGATCACAGATACCATCTAAAACTGATGTGGAGAGAAAATCCTGCACTTGGGAAGAAAAGCACTACAGTCTCCTCAAAGCTTTTTCTTACCTAATATACACGGAAAGTAAAGGTTAGCATGGTACTGCAGAACTGCTAAAATATTTTTCCCTTACCCGCCACAAACTGCCACTGACTCTCTCCTGGTGCTTAGTACCCTTGCCCATGTATTCTTGTTCTGGTTTTGGTTTGGTGTTGGTTGGTTTTTCTTTTTGTTGTTTGTTCTGTTTCATATGCTTCTGTTTGTTTTGGTTTTTGTTTGCTTTTAAATATTGACCTTCTACTAACCTCAGCCAATTTACTGTTCATTCAGCAAAGCTATGCTCATTCAGCAAAGCTATGCTCAAGCAGGCAATTGTGTATGAGCACCAGGGCAATGTACTAGAGAGCTCAGTAGAGGGAACTCCCAGTAGTATTTACAGGCATAGACAAAATTCCACAACACTTCCATACTGATATCCAATATAAAATAAAAAATATATCCTTTTTTTTAATGTTAAGTAAGAGAGAAAATATTTGTTGTCAAAATCTGGTGGTATAATCAATGTCTACATTCTCTTTTAATAGAATTAAATTTATATGAAACTAAGTTACCATGTCAAAAGATAACAGAGAAAATATCAGGGTACAGTATTCTTAAGAATTTCCTCATTACTACTTATATATTTATTTTTGTCCTGCAGTACAAAAGTTAGACTCAGACATAAGCAGTCAACTTAATTTATTTCATGAAAACAAACAAAAAGCTTGTTTCCAGAAATGACAGATGAATTTACCGGAGCCCTTAGGTTACTCTGCTACTCCTACCTACAATATGTTTAACAGCTCAAATGGTTTGTTTTGACTTTTAATGTTAGTGCATTTGCTGAGTCAATGAGGAAAAAGACATAATGTGAACAAGAAAAACTCTAAAAGGATAATAAAATGAAGAAGAATTTACATTGAAATGCAGCACACTTAATTCTAACAAGAAAAAATAAATAAAACCTTGAGACAAGCCTAATTATAATAAAACTGAGAGCTTCAAGATAGTTTTTAGATGTAAAAACACAGCATATAAGGATATAAGTTTATGTAAATACTTATCAAAATACAGAGGAGACAACAGAACCTGAACTGTCACCTTAAGTTTCAATTTCAATGTAAAAAGTGAGGAGAAAAAACACAGATTTTGAACTTATAAAAGTTCTCATCTGGATAGAGATTGTAACAAAAACCAAATAAATTAAATTGGAATCATTCTATTTACTTATATTTTCTTATTTCTTATTACTTTTTAATTAAATTAACAAGGACAGCCATGGTTCTTTACATTTTTGCCGATCTTCCCATTGTTTTGGAGGCTTCCAAAAACCACTGAGATGAAATTTCAATCAGATCACTGCCTGGCAATGAATGCAAAACCTCAGATCATAACTAAATTCTGAATGTAAGAAAAAAAATAATAAGGTGGATATGGTAAGCAATTAAATATAAAAATTTTTGTTCCAAATAGCACAAAAAGTTGAAAAATATTAATGTTAAAAGCAAGACACTTGAAATGTTTTGCTGAATTTCACAGCATTTTGTCTAATATTGTAGAAACACTGCCAGACTCATTCAAATGGACAGATGCTTGCAGCAAGAAAGAGTATTTAGAAGTTAAGCCATTCAGGACTCTGAATATATTTAGCAATATATTCTTTCAAAGCTTTACTGTAAGACCTATGATTTAATTGTCACACTCCAAAGCTGGTGGGCAGGTCACTCTATTACACAGCTCTTATATTTAACTTTGGTGGAGAAGGGTTGGTCTAAGACCAACAGAGTCTCTCAAAACAGGATATCAAGTAAATTTCATAGTTATCACAAAATAACATATGATATTAGGTGGTAGCTACATGATAACTCCACTGGAAACAATGGTAATTACATAGTAAATCCTGTCAATGATACTGCATTATCTACTAACTGTTCAATTAACTCGTGTCACCACTGCATACTATGTTTAGAAAGTTGCTGATGCAATATTTCCGTATCATAATTGCAAAGATAGTTGAAGAAGATAGCACCCTATAATTTCAGAAAGTTTCTAATATTACTTGGTGAAACTGTTTCTAGGATGAAAAACAAACAAACATTGGGGTGAAAAATGACACCTAAAAACCTGGAATATGCCTTAAATGGAAAGAACTTGCCAAGACTGTCATCAAAGAAATTACTTTTTCATCTTTCATGAAGGGAAGCAAATAGTATTTTATAAACCAAATTCCAGTTGTTATTCATTCACCTAAACAAATGGTAAGAGCCCTCAGCCATCATTGAAAAAATCATAAATTTTATCCCTGAAAAAAAGTTACTTTTCCTGTGCTGGGCAGATAATCTGATAAATGTTGATTATATTAGGGGGATATGCTTAAATTACAAAATTGCACAAGTATGGGGGAAAAAACTGTAGCATTTTAACTCCTCAAAATGCTGCAACTTCACCAGGGACACCACTGGTCTTCTCATTTTCCCTACAAATCAAAAGTCCAGTGAGGTGAACGAAATTACTCAGACATAAAATGGAATAAAATGCTGCTAGGAAACACATGTGGCTATTTCTCTTCTTACTGCCTTTTAATATTCCAGACAGCAGGATATGATTGTTCTCTTTGAATGGTGTCATCTTCTGTTTGTCCCTATACCACAGATTTGCAGTTCAACAAGTTTATTCTTAAGCAATATTTTTGTGAGTACAGAATTAAATCATCAACTGGTACAAATCAGAGTTACAGCTAGATCAAAGCAAAGGCAGAAGCATGGTGTTATGCTCATTTACAACATCTTAAAACCTTGCTTTGCCATAGACCTTGCTGCGAAAGAAAAGGCTGATATCTGTGAGTCGATCCTTAAATACAAACCAATCTGAAGTTTTAAAAGTCTCTCTGTGACAAAGAGGTTTTGAGACACAAACGTTTTTGAAAATGTTCCAAAGGATCTCCAGGAGAAGACCTGTGACACTTAAAAGGTTTCAACTGCACAGCAACATTTACCTGCAACAGAAAGACTTCCAAAGCCTGAAGTTGCTTTTGTTGTATTTTTCAATCTTCCTTTGTGACAGAGCTATTTCATACAGCTTGTTTGGATGTAGAGCACCTCATTCAAGGCCAGCTCCACCTACTTTTTCATCTCTTCTCATACCAGTTTTGTTGTTAGAAGAATGCAAATGAATCTGCATTATTTTAGTGCATGACTCGTTTCCAGCAAATCAACACACATACTTTCAATTTGTTATGCATGAGAGAGAGATGCGTAAAACTATAGAGATTTGGGGCTTTTGAGGATAAAATAAGCAAAATATGTAAGTATTGTATCTAAATCACAACAGAAGTTAAACTAATTTTAACATACAGACTGTATAATGAATTAAAAAATACCAAGAATTTTAAGCTACCAGACAACATTCTAGACTTTGTCCTTGGCTGTCCTAAGAATTGACTGCGTAACTGCCGTCCATAGGGGCCAACCTGTGCTAGAGAGGCACAACGTGCCATTCAAGCAATGCTTCCACTCGTCCTCCCAGCACCCTTCTTCCCTCAGTCCCTGGATTGAGATGCTGCTCATTTCTTTTGCATGGCCCTGCTCCACTGCTTCTTCAGAAGTTATGGGTGTCACACTGGAAACCAAATTACTGGCAAATAAGGCAATAAAACAAAACCCACTAAATTCAAACTTTGCCCAAACCTCTTCCAAAACAGTGATATGAATGAAGGTAGAAATTCCCCAACACTCAATCTCTTCTGTGATAAGCAAGCATTTGCATTTTTTCAAACTCTGATCCTACATCCATCAAGTCAAAGGATAAAAGTGCAAGTACAAAAGCAAGAGAAAGAGACATCAGCAAGAGTAAACACATCAGACAAAAACAAACCCAAAAAAATTACCCCCCAAACTCTAAACAGTTTAGTAGGTTACATTTTAAAAAATATGCACTTAAAAAAAAAAACCACAAAAAAACCCCAACACACTTGAATTTTCAATTTTGTTCCAAATTGTGCAACTTTGGGGGCTTTTTAATTTCTTTTTTCAAATATTATTTACAGAACATTATTATTTCTCACTTTGGCAAAAATCTGCCAACATAAACACAAGACATGAGTTCAACTTTCTGAAAATGGTCTGAATTATAAAACCATAAATGAAACAAACTTAATGTAGATCACTGATGGCAACTTCTGCCAACTAGTGTAACAGATAATAACAGTTGAAATTAAAAATAGAGTTAAAAATAGGGTTGCTTTGATTATCTGGGGGTTTTGTTTTGTTTTGCTGTCTGGGTTTTAGTTGTTTTTTTTTTCCTTTTTTTTTTTTTTTTGCTTTACTGTCTTCTAGCATCCTCCACAGAACTTTTGAGAAAGCAAGACATTTCTTTTGAATCAGATATCCATTATCAATTTGGACAGAGAGCGTTTGAACCAGTATTATCTGCAAATGATTTATGAGGGCAGGTATTTCTCTACCTGAACATTTTAGTGAAACCATAAATATCAGTAGCGACAGAGATTCAAAGAAAAAACCTTAGAAAATATTTTCTATGGGAAGTTAGTTCCATCTGATAAAAATTTTAATTCACCATTTCTGTGTTTTTAAAGAGCTTTCATGTTAGCCAGGTCTATCGTTCTTTCTTGCTGGTATTTTCAACATACCTACTATAAATACTTACCTATTATTAAAATCTCCTGTACTGAGCCAACTGATCAGAGGTCTTCCCACAGATATTAACTAAGAATGCATTCGAGTCTGAACTTTTACTCAGAAGGAACAAGTATGCTCAATATAACACTGTAAAACCAGCATTTTAAATGGTTCATGAAGAACATCCTCAAAAAAACCCTCAGAGAAACAGTGTCCCCTTTTCTGTTGCATAACCACCAACACAATGAGCAGCAATAGGCCATCTGCCTTCAGGAGTCAGCCATCTTCTCTCTAAAATGGTGTCAGTAATTCCTTCTCCTAAATGGAGAAGGATGGTTTTGTACAACAGCTCTATGTGCAGTACCTACCTCAGAATATAATACAAATATTCAGGTTCTTCAGACTTCTCTTCCACACACTGGTCAGACCTTGAGATTATATTGGAAGCACCATACAGAATTATTGCTAAAAGAATTCAAAATCAGTTTAATGACCATTTTGATTTATATTACATTATTTTCAATTTCCAACATGGTCTACTTTATAAAAAAGATAAAAAGAAAAAAGGAGGAAAAATATGCATGTCCTCTGTGGAATTGATTTTTTAATTGTTAATTTCATCTTCTAGATGAAATTCATGGTTCTCTGAGCTTCTTTTTTGCCCTTTTCTTATTTCTGTTTATTATTTCTATTCATTTATTTCTCAATTATTATTAGGTGGATGAAAATAATAAAAATAAAAATGTCTCTATAAATTGAAATGGAAAGAATTCTCTGTTATAGTAGCGTAAACGTGTTCAGCAGAAGTAAATGTTAGGGAAAAGCTTATACTTACTAAAATGAAATTTTAAAAATAGTACTTTACACATGTGTGTTTCAATACACTGTCTTCATTAGGACATTTTGATACTTATCTAAGAATCAACTGGAATGCACATATGCTAGATCACACCCTGCATTTACTGTTCTAATAATAATGTATCTGTTAACCATGTTTTCTACCAGAGGATTTCAAAATGTCAGAAACATAAAACTGAATTAAGCATCAGGCCTTATTAGCATATGAAGGTAATATTAGCCTTTTTTCATGGTTAATATAAACAATAAATCAAACCTAACCAAAAGTCCCTCAGTTTTGTGAAGCTCCAGTTGGGCTTGACTTCAGAACTTCACTTCCAATGTATTTCTAATCCAGCAGTGAAGTCCTTTACCAGTGAAAACCGGGTCATACAAACCCAGAATAGAGAACTGGAGAATTTGAGGCATCAGGGAGCTGGCCAGTGATACAGAGAAATAACTTAGTATTCTTATTTTTTTATTATGCTTTTTAAGTCTGAAAATTCACCTGGCTTTCACATGAACTATTCTAAAAATTGGAGAAAATAGAGTTCTGTTTGCTTGTATAATAGATACATAGCTGTAATGTGTCTATGATTTCTTACTTGTATAGTAAGTACTATACTGTTACAATAACACAATAAACATTGCCCAAGTAATCCAGGGAAACAACTTTCACCACAGTGAAGACTCCATTAGGAAAACATGCAAGATCTAACTCAGCTTTCCATTCTCATATTTATTGTGTAAGGGACCATACACAGAATCCACTCTGCTGGATGTAGAAGAGTTCATGAAAGGCAGAAGAGAAGCCCACAGGCTCTTCACACCCTTTTTCAGCTCATTGCTGAATAGTGAGTTCATCCCAGAGACTAAATCCTTCCTGTCAAAATATGAAGGGCTCTGTCAGGACTGGTAATTCAGTGCAAGGAGGAGGAGGGAGGAATTAAATGGCTGAGAATTGCTACAGCAAAGGTGTAAAGGAAAGACAAGGCTGCCACTGCTGTGAGGCTACACAGAAATACTTAGAACGTCCTGCAATATTGGAACACTGGTGAAAAAAAGCTACATTTTATTAATGTATGACTATGCCATGACATAAATATATAAAATAAAGCAAAATAAAATACAAGAACTGCCAGAAAAAAAATAATTCTCTAAGTATGGCTATAAATAACCATATTTACAATTGATGAGTTTTGCACGGCCCTATAAAACAGGTATTATGATACACAGGATTTTAGCAATATAGTTACTAGAGTGAATAAGAAAACCATTTTCCATCAAATAACTGCCTCTTTCTCCCTAAAAAGTATCTGACTAAAGCAGAGATAATGTAAAGTTCAGCTATCAAAAATGGCTTCATTAAGAACTTAAATGAAGCACATGGGAGCCATTTATTGACTTCTCAACTATTAAGACATAGCATTATCACTGCTTTAACAGTATTTCCATTTTCATTTAGGAAATAACTAATCAAGGGATCAATGTACCAAAGACTTTATTTTCTCTCCCATGGGTCACTGAAAGTACATTTTTTAAAATGCAAAAAACGTAAAGGCAATTCCCCCCAGTGCCATATCACATAAGCAATTTAAAGAAATAACAAGGAATGCTAAAGGTCAATGGCTCCTGATCTAAGCCATGTTATAAAACAAATGAAAATTGTTCATGGTAATTCTACCTTTCTGGTGGAAGTAAGAGATCGCTTTCACATCAAAGAGGCTTACCTCCAAAGTATGCAAAGCACCTCCACCCTGACCCGCTGTCAACCTGTGAGACATTTCTATTTCTCAGCCTTACTTAGAATGCAAACTACTGTTTTCCTGGTAGTTCTCACAGCTCCACTTCCTTTGAGGTACAGATGTGTAGCCAAAGAACCCAATCAGATAACACCCATTTACATATTTATAAAGTCTCCTGTAAAATCTCGTATCAATTGTTGCCACTATATATAGCCCTTTCAAAGTATCTTGTGGGCACAAGCGCTCCACTGCACTGCTCCCTTCAGGAGTCCAGATATATCGTATAATGTGATTTCAATGTAAATGTGGCCCATCACACAATCATACCACTTCACAAACTCTTTTCTGCTGGGGTAGCTTAAATCTAAACACACTCAAGCAGCTTGCTGCACTGGAGCAAGATTTCCTCCACATAAAAAAAAGTCAAAACCCCCAACACAACAATGCCAAGGAAAAAAAAATCTGAACATTTTCTGCAGAAAGATGGGCCGTCTCCAAATCCTTGTGCCCTATCAGACAAATTAAAGTAAATCAAGCATGAAATGAAGCAGAAGAGCCCCGAGATAAGGCTCCTTTAAGTCGTTTACAGATTAGGATAGAGAGAGGTGCATCTGGTCTCTGGCAGTGAAGGAGGCCAGTTTCTCATCTCACAATAGCAGCCTGTGTATAGGATTACCTTACCTTGTCACTGACAAGGGAAAAAGCGCCTGCAAAATGTCTCTAACTAACTTCCTAATGTTCCCAGCTAAGTTCTCTTATTAAAGTATTAACTGTTACAATGATAGAAATAAATTTTGATAAAACAAAATAAAAACAGACACCAGTCTGATTTATGAGCTGGTCAGACACTGATAAACTGGAGGCTCTGCTACCAGAAGATGAGCCTCTTCGCTTATCAGTCAGGATTTCACTGCTAGAGACAGCAGATAACTTCCCAACTGGAATTAGGGATTGAGTGAACTGTGTGTTACTGGTCAGACTGGTGCTCCAGCAGCGCCTAAAAAGGCCTCTTGTGTTATCCGATGGGATTTTGTGCGGCATGCAGGGAGATGTTTCCCTGCTGGACGTGACGGCTGAGCTCAGAGGTCTGCACAGCTCATGGGTAAAACTGGTGCTCCTGCGGTGGCAAACCAGCCTCCCTCCTCTTATCAGCTTCTACAAATTGCAGGCCTGCCTTCCTGCCTTCCTTCCTTAGGAAGACGTGTCTCTCCTGCAGCGCCATCATCCACTTCTGCTTCTCCTCTGCGGCCCCTGTCCCGCAGAGGCCAAACCGCACCAGCGCGCCCGGGTGCCCGGCTCCGCCGTGGCCGTGCAGGCCCAGGACAGCAGCGGGCAGCCCGGCAGGGCCCCGGCCGGCAGCAGCCCCGCTCCGAGCTCGCCAGGCCGCGGCGTGGCCCCATCAGGCTCCGAGCATGGCTGCCACAGGCTCCCTGAGGGAAGGCAGTCCTGGCAGCCTCCCCCTTTCCACACGCTTCAGGCCCAGCACACGCGGTGCCCGTAGCTGGGACAAGAACACCCAGCTCCATGATGCCGTGCTGGGCTAGCCTGCAATGCAATGACCACTCTGGCTGTGAAGACACATCCTGGCCCTTCAACAAACCAAAGTCATGGCCTGCTACACATCCCAGCACTAATCAAGCATGATTATATAATAAGAAGAAAGCAAGTTATCATATACTCATTGCTGAACATGTACAATACTTTAAAAGAAGAAAGGTAACAAATCAACTTAAAATTAGTGCCTGTTTTATGATTTCTACCTTTCAGTTCCCCTTGTGAATATCAGAATTCTTTTTTTTTTTTTTTTACAAAATTAAGATACTCTGTATATCAAAGCAGCAGTGTTAAAAAGAAAAAAAACCAACAAACATATTCATTCCTTAGTGAGATTTTATACAACCTTTTCCTACACAAGGAATAAAGACCTACAGGCTGTCTAATCCCAGTGCCAATGTATGTACTAAGAGTGAGGATGAAAACATGCACTATGCTTGCTAATTTACTGCAGCTCTGGAATGAAGAAAAAATTCCCACAATTACAGTACTGTAAACTAGTACTAGATCAAGATTGCACTTTTACCCTCAAAGCTCTATGGAAAAGGTGTATGTGCACCCTTACTTCTCAAACAAGAGTACTTTAAAATAGATCTGAATAGTTGTTACTGATATTCAAAGGCAGAAATGACCCAGAAAGCAGAATATAATTTTACTGAACTAATCCAGAAAGAATGTAGGGCAGGATAGCAGCAAGTATGAAATTGTCTTTCAGGCTTTAACGGTCGGACCATAAATCGGTGGTGCTTCAGGAAATCTTCCTATATATATGAAAAAGGAAGTGAGAAGGCACCTCAGCCCAGAGCACCTTCTCCAACCCGTCCTTCACAGCACCCTGAATCCTTTACATTGTTCCTGCTTTTTTGGAGTATTTGCAAGACTGTTTCCACCTCTGCATAATATTCAATCCAACTGAACTGAGGTGGGTCCTGCCTCTCCAAAGCTGCCTACACTCAGACTCCTTTGGTGCAGTGACATCTCCTTATTGGCCTTGTATGCTGCACATTCTAGAAGGTTTTGAGAACTGGGGCTTCATTTTCTTTCTAGGCTATTTTACTGCCTTTTCATTTGCCAGGCATCACTCACTTCTATGAAAATGAAAGCCGTGCCATATTATCACCAAAGGATCTCACAAGCTAACTGTGTTACAAACAGGACAGGTGGATGAAATTATTCATGGAAACACTCCCACAGGAGGGACCTTTCATCCTTTGGAAAGACTGTCTGAACAAGGGAAATGAAATTTTTTTACTCGCTAACTGTCGAGACTAATTTCAACAGGCCCCAGCACTTTCAAGCACAACCCCTCTTTCTCAATGAGACAGATGAATTTCTGTTTATATGTGAAAAATGTCAGCTCTCATTTCACTCATTCTTACTTGCATTTTAAATATACACTGCAAAACAGCATCAGTGCAGCACCTTATGCTGACAAATATGAAGAAACCATGATGAAAAATTATAAATGAGTGTCTTATCCTGCCTGCATTTTGTATGAATGAATAATCCAAAAGGAAGAAGAGCACAAGCTCTCTCTGTGAAATGAACACACCCGATTTGCAGCTGCCACTCTTTTTGGAGGCATACACCAATGACATGTGAAGGTACTGGGAAACATAAATGCAATCTACCTGTATTTTGCACTCATTTATTTACACTAATTTTAGTATTTGCACAAATATACAGAGGATTTGGGGCAGAGGAGAAAAAGAGTATTTACTTGTACTCTAAAATTATTCTCAGTGAAATTTAGAAAATAATTCTCTTCTGTGCAGAGAACTGATACATTTACACATCTGTGACTATGTGAAGATTTACATATCTAGTTAGACAATGTCTAACAAGCACTCATTGTTTGCCACTTTCAAGTAATACACTAACTAAAATTATGCCAAAAAAATGAGAATGTTTTATTCTCCTATTTATTAATACTGAGAGTTGACATGTTGCATTACTACTATTTTTGTAGCAGACTCATAGAATTCTTATGACAAATTTTTGCTACCTTGTTGTATCAGAAATATTCAAAACCATTTCACATTACACTAAAATTGCAAATATTGATCCATAGAAGAAGGATTACTTTTTATTCAATAATGTACTATATTATGTAACATAATTTTATATAAGTTCCTTCAAAAGCTGCAATGCTGTCATTTCCAAAAGCATTTCCAAATGTGACAGTCCTTCTAAACTATATATTCAAATCAGATTCTTAGCGCTATATATGACCTAGAATACAATATTATTATCAAAAAATTATCAGGATATTAATGACTCCAAATGGTAATAAGTGACAACTGTATGAAAATCACTTCTTTCGTACTAATTAGAGTGTTGATTTCTTTATATTACAGTGCTGATAATCTAATTTTAGATTCTTGTTGAAAAAAACAAAGAACCGCAGCACTTCTAGACTGATCAATAGTTTTGATCTTTACTAGTCAGTGTTAACAATGTAGTAAATAACAAAATTTAATATAACCCTGCTTAGGAATAAGTGCAAGATGGCACTTTAGCCTTGTGGCCTCCACCAATAAACCAAGAAGGGCATGATACAATTTTCCTATTTTACCATTAATTAGACTAATTCCTTTGACCACCACTGTAATTTTCCATTTTCAAAATACTCAAAAAAAGCAATGAGGAAGGTTTCTGATCTGATATGCTAAAATTAACTTCCCAGATTAATGGATTCTGAAAATACAAAATGCTGCTCTACTTTTCCATTTTCTAAGTGTATTACCTAGACAAAACTTCTGATAAGAGATCCTCAAAGCCATGGGGATCTGCAACACAAACATAAACTTTCTCTGATGGTCTAGTATCCTAAAGACAGATGAAAATCTATGTTGGTTACCTTAGATATCAAAATGTCACCTACACTGAATATTCCGTAACCACTACAATGCAAGTGAGTGCCATGCTGCAGCCACATCCAACTCAGTGACTCCTCCTTTCAACAGGCAGGTACATTTTTATAGCTGGATCCATAAACAGCTCACAGTCAAAATCAGTGAAGAGCAAGAGTTCAGTTCACACTCCAGGGTCTAGGAGATGCCATATGCACTTACACCCCATTAATGTACTAAGTAGAATTAATTTTCAATTATTTACCTCTAACCATTTATGAAACAATTTCTAACATTTATGAACATTTATCTAACATTTCTAACATTTATCTAACATTTATGAAACAATGATCTAGCCAGTGTAACCAGAATCCATTTTAACCCTGTGAAACTTCTGCTATTATTTTAAAATATCGTATTAGGGCTACAGAAAATATTCAGACACTTTATAATCAGAACTGAACTATTAATAGTCTTGAGCTTAATTTCATTGATTTATACCATAAAGCAGAGTTAAACTGACTCCCATGTTTCCAAACAAAAACAACAAAGTGGAAGACAACTGAATGCATTATACATTGGATATCTCTACAATACCTTACAACCTACTCATCTGACACACAGTGTTATATTTTTAATAGGCTTAGATTATGATTTAAAATAGGATTTGATATAATTAAAGAAGAATTGTAAAGTAGTCATGGTGTATTCAACTCTGTTCCTGTATGGCAGATCTGATTTCACTGAATCTGGTCCAAACAAGAGATCTTTGAAGATCACAAACTGTTACCAGCAGTTTTAGCAAACTAAGTGTGTGGAGGATGATCAAGCCTGATAGACTGTGTAAGCTTCTGTCTTCAACTCAGCAACGCATACAGCTACTTAAGGGAAGGCAGATTTTTTTACCATAGGTTGTTTTCCTTAAGTTCTTGTGCTGAAGTCCCAACTGAGTTTGACCATTCTGAATGTACATCTACCTCACATATTCTGTGTGGCATAGTGGTATGTAAAGTACCATGAACATGAAGCATTCTGAATTACAGAAATAATCTAACTGGGGCATCACAGAGCTATGAGGATTAAGTTAGTTTTACTCATGTTTTTTTTTTTTCTTTTTTTCCCCCCACTAACTTAGCTATTGTTATTAAGCTAAATAATAATTCTTCCCACATCAATTTCTGTTTCTTAGGATGCATGTGCATTCTGATCATATTGCAAGTATAGACAGTCTAATGTAAAGTAGCTGAGAGAACTGATTAATAGAAAGACATAGGAAGACTGAGGTAGGTAAAATGACAGATTATTATGAACATTCAGGAAGGCTCACTTTTAACAGCTATTGTTCAATATCCTCTTAAACTGATCAAAGACATGATCATCTATCCCACTAGTGCCTCTATACGTTTTTCGTAGCAGGCAGACCAAAATTACTTTTCCATTAAAATAAAACTCATTCTACACCTTTGTAAACCCATGTTTGAAGGAATCTAGACTAACATACTTAGGATAAATAGTTCAGAAGACAGCCCATCAGCCTTGAGTACAGGACAGAAATAGAAACAAGCCCCTCTATGCCAGTGCCAGGTCTTTGCTGGATGAAGCATGTACTTTTCACAGTAGAAGCATTAAACTCTATTTCTCTTCAAATAAAACA
The DNA here is from genome assembly GCF_001522545.3 of Parus major. Lineage (NCBI taxonomy): Eukaryota > Metazoa > Chordata > Aves > Passeriformes > Paridae > Parus > Parus major. The sequence goes on along the minus strand of NC_031769.1, from coordinate 132,200,020 downwards.
ATACACAATCCAAATAAAATGAAGAATGAAACCCTTAAACCTTCAGTTGTTCTCTCAACTGTCTCTATAATAACCCTTAAAAAGCACAATAACCAGTATTATTATGCTAAGCAGTACCTATTCATATAGCAGCACCCAGTGCTTTCCTCTATAAGCTCACGGTCTTACAAACACTTGAAAAACCTACAAATACTTGTTTTAACAGACTTACAAATATATTCATTACAAATAATGATCTTGCAGCAGTGAAGCCTTTGCTATGGGAGGTGTCTGAAAAAATTGTCATGCAACTATTATTGTTCATCAAAGAATTGTTGGCTATTTTCTCTTGAAAGACACAAGTATATTTCCCACCACCTCTTTCATGCACTTATCAGTAAAAAAGATTGTCCCATATTCTCTCCTTGCACAGAGTGCATATTTAATGCCAAGCAGTTTACTAATTGCTCTAAAGTTAAAATGAAACCTAAATTTATAAAGGTAGGTGAGGGTTCACTTATTCCTTGCTCTCAGGGATCTGATGCTTTAAGTAGGGTAAGAAGGGGAGTGAAGGAAGACAGAAAAAATTTTAAAAAATGGTTTAGTTTGAAATACTCTAATTCCCATTAGAAGCATACAACTACTTTATCTTTCTTCTTTTGCCATTAATTACAAATAAATTCATCTTTCTCTTGTGAAGCCTGAAGTTTGTTGTTGTTGTTAGATGAGTTGCATTCAAACTCCAACAAAAAAGATGAAGCCAACATTGAAATTCATCTCACAGTCCAGAATTTACTTAACGGCCAGCCTGTGCGCTGTGATAAACGGAATGATGATCCGGCAACATGTCTTTATCCATGGTTTGCTTTAATTAACGCTGGCTTGTTTGTTGAAAAGATGATTAATATGCCAATGAAAATTGCATAATTGAATACCACAACACTGGCACAATCAGAAAGACACATGCAGTTTTTTGATTAACATTTATTATTATTATTATTATTATTGTGTGTTTTAATGTACTCTTCTCACTATGAAATCATGCAGTTTTTGACCAAGAGGTGAGGAAATGCCAGGTTAAGTGTAAGATCTTCTGTGGGCAAGAAAAAAGATACGATGCAATTTAAGCCTGAAGAAATAGTTACTTGGTCAAGCAGCCATTTTTCCAAACTCAAAATAGAAGCAAAGCCACCTCAGAAAAAGGAAATACAGAAAAAATAACATGCCATAACAAAAGTATGAACACAAACATCAAAACAACAAATGGCAAAGACCTTTAAGCAAAAAGTATGAAAAATACAAACAATATATTCAGTATGACAAGAATTAGTATGTAGAAAGTGGATGAAACATCTTTTAAGGAACAGAAATTAGAAGAAACTTCTACTGGAAAAGCACCACATTAACAAAGCACTAAGGGACTATCCCTTTCCAGAACTTCACCTGAACAATTGCACTAATTGCAATTTGTTAACATATTTATCTAGTTAATTCCATGTTATGACTGGCAGAAGAGTAACAATTAAGTCCAGTGTTTATTTTATCTATACTGTTTATTTCATTAGTTTTCCTCTATTTACTTATCCTTACCATCCAACTTAAGACATGTTAATGCTATCTAACATTGACTCTTATGCAAAATCTGATTTTAAGGGCCAGGACCATCCCTTTTCTTTACAAAATTGAATTCAGACTTGCATGCAAATTTAATAGGATATATAATAATTCTGTAAGTACTTTCTATTCTGGAAATAAGCTAATAGTAAAATTGACAATTTTTGACCTAAGGTAAGACAGAAATCTTTCCAGACTTTTCCCCCAAAATTAGCATCTACTGACTTCACACTTTCTTCAGTGCTTTAAGCAGGCACAAGAATTTTCTGATAACTGAAGTTCCATTATTTAGATTAATAAACACTTGCAGAGGATAACACAAAGCAAATACTGCTGCACCTTTACTATAATCAAATAAAACAGCAAGGAAAGATTCCCACTTTTTTCTTTCTACAAAAAGCAGCACAAGTATTAAGATTTCTCCAAGAATTGCTTTTCAAGGATCCTCACATTGTCCTTAGATGGGTGATGGGAAAAAGGAAGGAGAAAACTGCCACAGGAAAGGTCATGTGATTCAGCTGCAACCTTCAATGACTTCTGTGGGTGTACAGGAACCAGAGGAGGTATTGTACCCTCTCAGGAATCCCAGATAACACAATTCTCAGGACAAGTAGTGGGAGTTCAGCTGAGTAGGTAAGACAGCTTGGAAAAGCTGACTGCCAATAAAAGAAGGAATCCATTTTTCCTGCTTCATGCTCCAAAGGCATCCATTCTCCCCTATGCCCCAAGCAGAGACTCCTCAATGCTCTGCTTTGAAATTAATATATTTTTGTAGAAAAATCCTACATAAGGTAAGCACACTGGAGACACACAAAACTTGCAGGATTTGTAAGCAAGAGGCTCAGCAAGGCCTCTCCCAGCTCACCTGTGCCTTTGGTGACCCTAAATTTCCAGTCTGTAGTTTAGCTTGGGGGTTATTTAAGCTCCTGCTTGCCCACTTTGCAACTCAGTACGTGTAAAGTACAGGCAGTGCAAACAAGATGAAGGTTTTTGAAGAGTCATGAAGGAGCCACAGAAGCCACTATTGTATTTCCTCACTCAGTTCGTCTTAGGATAACTAGAAAAGGGCCTTTACTAGTTTTTGAGGTGGACAGTTTTTGTCAGTTCTTATAACTAAGAAAAAATATAAGCTATCCTATTAATTAGAGTCAGAGAACTGCATCTACTGAAAAACTGTCCAAATGGAAAAAAATATATTTGACTGCTTGGGAAATGTTTGATTGCTGAAAAGGTACATGCATTTTAAATGAAACATATTAAAAATACAAAACCCAAATATGTTAGAAGACAGAAGATCTGAAAAAAAGTTCATTCTTAAGAATAAATTCACAAAAGCAGCAATCATCCTTCAGCTTTCAAAGAATGTAAAACATGTGAGAGGCATTGCCTCACATGAGGAAAATGGAAAGAGTGAAGCAGCTGGAAGTGCTGAGGCCCCCTCACCCTGCACACCTATACCAGAAGGCACTTTGCCACATCCAAAAAGCTGCCAGAGAAAATACTACATTGTCCACCATGGAACCCATAAACATATCAATCTTTTCAGTTTGTCTTACAATGTTATCTTGAACTTGACTGTGTTTCACACATCTTCAAGTTACAGTGTCACCACATTCAAACTTTAAGTTATAATAAATATCATTGTTCATATCACTCTGTAGAATATAGAGGCACACACTGCAATTTGCTTAACTGCAGACTATTCCTCCTGTCCTGGACCTTTCTAGGCATAAATTAAACAGGTCTTTTTTCTAAAATTTTGTATTAAAAATGCATATTAAGAAATATAACAATCTTTAAGCTCTATAGCTAAAAAATTTGAGTTTCATTTTGTTGCCTTTTGATTTACCTTACTTTCAAAGTAAATGGAACACTTTACCTTTTTATTTCTCAGACTTCTTCCTAAGAATTGTAAGCCTTCTGTAGGGTTGCAAAGGAAGTAAATAAATGTGATAAAATAGATGTATGCAAAAGCATGACCAGCAAGTGTAGTAATAAACATTCTTCCACTTAAGGAACCAGAATGCATCAAATGAAACACACAAACAGCAGATTTAAAATACAAAAAAAAAAAAAAAAACAAAAAAAACAAACAAAAAAAACCAAACCAAAAAAGGTTCTTTTTCTACCCAACAGCAAGGAAAGAGTGTTTAGGCAAAAGCTTAGAAATAACAGAAATTCATGCAAGCAAAGTGCATCAAGTTTATCAAATGCAAATGCAATGATAAAACTAGCAATCAAGGAGATGAAGACTACAGAATATCAGAAGACAGGTAGGTGTAACAGGGGAAACACCACACTCTGTGTGCTGTGTGCTTATCACCTTTCTCAATTCATCCATCAGTGGCACTGCCACAGATACAATTCTAATTTGTTCACGAGTGCCCAATACAACTGTAAGCTGTATCTTCTGCAAATTCTGAGCATTTTAATGTTTTCTAAAAATTTGTCTTCTACAGTCTTCAAACATTATCATTCTTTTTCAGGTTTGTTCCCACCCTGACTATTTCTTCTCCTACTCCTACTGAAACATGTCAAACCTAAGATGTAACTGGTTCCATCTCATTGCAATGGAAGACCAAGATTTTGGGCAGCCTGATTACATTTTGGGCAACCAAAAGAAGCATGTATTTTTTTCCTTAGAAGTTGTAAAAACAATTTCCCAACTTAGTTTTCTGAACTTACTTTAATAACTTTAATCAAATATTTAATGACATTATTAAGTAAAGAGAAATAACTTATTCCCTACCAAGAGCAGATCTCTTTAGATCACTTCCAGATGGTGTCCTTAAAATTCAGTAGTTTATTATCACAGGAAAACCTTTTCTTTATGATTTTTGTGCCAGATTCACACCAAGTGCTTGTGCCCACATATATGGCAGTTTGAATTAATCAGTTAGAGAATCTGGTTTCATAAGGATCAGATGTTAAATGGAAAGATCAGATTTCTTCTTTACTAACATGTAATTCAGTATTTAAATATCCAATCTATATTACCTAGGGTCTCATTACTAAAGATGTGTGTATATAATACTAAGTTCATCTGGAGAACAGACTGTGAACCATGAGGACATGTGAATTTCTCTGACTTAAAAAGAGCAACTTTCTGTAACTGCTCACTAAATCAGTTAGGCACTGCCTATGCAGCCTTACTGGTTTCTGGACTTACCATTCCAAATATTTTGTTTGCCCCCATTCCTGGAATACAAGCTGAATTGTAAGTCAGGTTAATAGAATTAATTACTTTATTCATCTGTTTCCTTAAAATTTCTGGAGTATATTACCATGTTACCAATTTATACTATTTCTTTGCATGATTTTCTTTCTTATACAATGTTTTTTGTACTAATTTCATGTGCTGTTTTTTTAAGATTTACTTTAAAAAGAAATCATTTCCTTGTCACTAAAGGACTCATTCTCACAACTGTTCTAAAGAGGGCTAATATTGTGCCAATACTTTAAAATCAAAAGAAAATGACCTGGATAACAGACCTGTCAGTCTGATATTGATACATGGCAAAGCAGTTTGAACAGATGATATAGAGCTTAATTAATAAGGAATTAAACAAAAGTAATTAAATTACTGCCAATCAACATATGCTTAGGGAAAACATCTTAAAATACTAACTCAGTGTTTTCTATTAACTATCTGTTAAATCATATGCCACTAGTATTACATTTACTCTTCTGTAAAGAATTTGATTTAATACATCAATTTTATTTAGGGGTAAGATAATAGTAGTCAAAAATAAAGCTTAACAGAAACTGGGCAAATAACAACTACAAACACTGCTCATCATTGAGTGGATGTATTTCCAGTGAAGTCTGGAAAGCACTGGTTCTTGACTCTTTAGTACTTAACATAATTATGAATGACTTAGAACAAAGAATCAAATCATTTGATGATAAAGGCTGAGGAAAAGAAAACTGTTTAGTTGGAGAGGACTAAATAATGAAGAAGGCTGGTACAGGACAGCATAATGAGCTGGCACTGCATAATGTACTCACTGCATGGGTGGGGTAATAAAGAAAAAAAATGTACCTACAGGGCCAAACAATGCAGGACATACCCATAGGGCAGGGGACTCACTTCTGAGAAGGATTGGCTACAGAAAAATGTTTGGGGATTTAGGCCTGTTATCAGCTGAACAGGATTTCCCAGTTGATCACTGTAGCAAGAAGTGGAAAAGCACAGCAGCAAGTTCTACTGAAGAACAGCAATGGAAAGATACATGGTGCTGCAGCAGAAAGGTTGTATTAACTGGGTAAGACACCCTGGCATGGGTCTGCTGTAATTCTGTGGCCAGATCTCTTGTCCTAATCCCCAGAAATAAAGCTGAAAACTTCTAGGAGATTTACTGGAAATACATTAAAATAATTAAAAGACCAGAAAAGATTTCATATGGTGAAAGAGGCAGGAAATTAAGTCTCCTAAGTATATCAGAAAGAATGCTATGGTTTGACTTGGATGTTCACATACGTGAAAGAGGAAAACAAATATATGGTAGACTTCTTGATCAAGCAACTGATAGTACAGCAAAAATTATTTATATAAGGTAACTGAAAACTCCAAGTAGACAAATTTAGTCTCAAATAGGCTGCATTAAATCAAATTATCAAAATTTATAGAAAATCTAAATTCAAAAGTTTATTTTCTCTACTCATCACTGGTACAGTTACAACCAGAGTATTGTACCCAGTTCAGGTCTTCCCCACACAAGGCAGACATGGACACACTGAAGATAGTCCATCAAGGGGCTACAAAGACGATTAAAGGACCAGCACAGCTCTCAAATGAGGACAGGCTGAGAGAGTTGTGACTTTTTAATAGAGGGTAGAGAAAACTCAGGGAAATCTCATCCATACATAGAAGTACTCAAAGGAATGATACAAGTAAGATCAAGACAGGCTCTTTTCAGTAGTGCCTAGTTACAGGACTAGAAACAATGGGTGATATCAAACTGGATGGAATCCATGCAAAGGCAGCTCTGTCTGTCATTCAGAGCTGCCTAGACAATTGGGATGAACAAGCTTACAGGAACCTCATGAAACTTGACAAGGCCAAATTTAATGCCCTGGGTATGAGAAGGAAGGAGCCCTTTCAGTAGTAGAGGCACTGCCCAGCTGGGTAACAGCTCTGCTGGAAAACAGAAAGGTGAACATGAGCCAACAGTATGCCTAGGCACCAAAGAAAGTCAACAGCTTCCTGGGCTGTATTAACAGCAGCATAGCCACAAAACCAAGGGATGTGATTATCCTCCTCTGTTTGTTAGACCACATCTGGAGTACTGCAGTCCAGTTTTGGGAATTCCTTTGTAAGATGCTGACAAGCTGAAGCAATCAAGAACAAGACTCTGAAGACGGTGAGGGAGCTGGAGCAGACAGACAGGGAACTGAACTTGTTCAGGCTGAATAAGAGAAGACTTCAAGGGAAAATTGCAATATTGAGAGGAGGTCATCACAAAGGTAAAGGCAGTGATGCATGCCAGGAGGACAAGAAACACTAGACATGAATGTGAACAGAAAAGATTCAGAATGGATATGAATAGACACATTTTAGCATCAGAATAGATAAGCATTTGAACAGTCATCCCAAAGCACATGGAGTCTCCATACTTGGAGATTTTCAAGATCCAACAGGATAAAGACCCTGGTCTGATCTCAGAGCAACCACACTTTGAGAAGAAGACCAGATGAAAGATGTCCTTAGATCCCTTCCAAACTGAATTATTATAGGATAAAATACTGGTTAAAACGTATGCTGCTCTTCAAACTGTAACTGAACTCGGCCCTAAAAGATAACTTTTACTTTATGGCTTGTCAAACTGAATGTTTTCTTCTGTCTTTTAATTTATACATTTTGTAAATCTATCCTTTCCTTTCATGTTTTACTTAGCAAACTTAGTTTCAAACAGTCTAGGTGTAGCATGAGTGGCTTAGCTGCTTAAAGGCACACAAACAGCTGCACGTGTAGCTGTTATTAAAGCAGAATAGTCAAGTTGAAACAATACCCTTAGGAGAAGGGAGATGATGAGAAAAATATCAAACACTAACACAATACTTTTAAGTTTTCCTTATTCGTCTCTGCAAAAGTATCAGAGAGATTGTAGAATAGAGCGCCTCATTTAAAACTCCCTCAAACTTGAGCATTTAACAGACCACGAAACATTAGCTTGCTGTTTGTATCAGCCTAATGAAGGAAGTGCCCTTCTACTTAAGGCAAACCACAGAAAAACCAAAAATATCCTCTACATTTTTCCAGTCCAGGATAACCCCTATAATAAGTGATCATACAGCCTGTGGTTACATGTAACAAATTTTGTGAACAAGCAGAATTATAAGTGACTCATGGCTACTGTGCTCACATGATTTATACAACTTAATAAAAGAAGCTCCAGGAGAAAATGAGACTAATATAATCATATAGCATCCAATATATAGAAAAGTGGACTGACTGCATTGTACATTAAATTAATGTCATGATAGAAACAATTCACTGGATGTCATTCCCTAGAGCCTCCGCCTTGGCCACTTGTCATGGCTTTTGGAAATATGTTCTACTTCACGTTTCTAAGCCCTGTGGAGACAATATAATCAAAGGTTCAGCATCAAACCAATTCATTGTTTTCATCTCAGGATCTGTTCCCTGGCTATTTTAACTGAATGGGGCTCTCAAGATATAAAAGCTGTGGAAATAGCCATGTCCCATGCTCCTGATGACTCTGTACTTCTAGTGAGGTTCATAGTGTATGACTGTCTTTGTAATAAACAATATCATTACATTAATCACATTGCCTCAAAAGCCCTAGGGAGTCAGGCATTCACAAAAAGAGTGTGGAAAATAAATCTGAAAAAAATAAGAACAAATTATTTACTGTTTTATTTTCCTTTAGATATACTATAATATGAATGTGATTTCCAGAGTTTTATAACCTACCGTCTTCAAAGACTGTAACTGCAATTGCATTACTCAGTGTGCACAGAGAAAAAAAGAAATTGAGCTACAGACACTTGAAATTAGGTAGAAAGAGCTCAAATCTAGAGAAGCCTTTCCCCCTATGGGACTTACTTGGTCATGAAGCAGATCTGTACAAAAGTAGGAGGTAAGATTTAAGACATGTTAAACCTAGATATACATAACTTTTTTTCTGCACTTAAAGGAATCTTATGACATTTTATTGTCTTTCTGCTTTGTAAATTCTTGAAAAGTAACTTTTCTGTAAACTTTTCACAAACATTTTGGCAGTGTTTCTCTTTACTCTCAGAACAAGCATGACTTCACTGACAGTGTTTCCTGATATTAGAGTTTGCCATTCAGTGTGCATTCAAATATAGTCTATACAACACAAAAATGTTAAATACACATTTAAATACATTAGCCAGTTTTGAAGTCTGAGGAGTACAATTTGGCCCCAATTATCTTTTCTTGTATTTAAATAATCTTATTTCATGATCCTGTAAATTAAACAAAATAATAATATAATTATCAAGAAATATTGAATAGAAAACCCTACAGAATCCCTACCCTCTGACACTACTGAGGAAGCAAACCAGTGCAGTGTAGAATGTGAGCATGTATTTTACTTGAATTATGAGCAGAATTCAAAAATTAGCTGTTTAAATTGTATTTAACATTTTAATATTGACTTGAGCCATCTAAAAACTTGATGTCAAGTACAAGCTATACATCCTGGTTCTGTCTTCTGTAAACTGAGACATGTTCCACAAGGTAAAATTATCCTCTTTCTTGTAGATAACTATCTTAAAATGGAAGGAATAAAGGTGCTTATCTCACTTCATTGACTGAAGACTACCTTAAACTAACTTAGAGATTACTATATTTAGATAAGATAAAATTAAAAGGACTATCTATGCATTTCTTGAAATGCTGTTCTTACCTAGAGTTAAAAATAAGGAGATATTTGAAGGGCAGCAAAATATACTTCAGCAGGAACATAGCCAGCAAAATAAAAAAATAAAATAAATTAAAAAATAAAATAAATAAAATAAATAAAATAAAATAAAATCCCACAAAATGCAGTCTTGATAGTCAGAGACAGTAATGACTATGAACATAAAAACAAGCTGAGGTCCTAACTGCCTTCTTTGGTTCAGGTTTTAACTCTAGGATGTGTCATCATGCTTCCTCAGTTCCTGAGCTTAGCAGTAAGAGTCTACATCATTATCTGCAGGACTGAAAGATTAAGTAAGGGAGCACTTAAGCAAGCTGGACATCCACATCCACATCCACGGGACCAGATGGGTTACATCCAAGGATGATGAGACAGCTGACCAATGTCAGCTAAGATTCCGTTCTCCATAGCTTTGAAATCCTGCAGCACCTGTGAAGAAGGAAGCTCCCCTATGACTAGAAACAAGCAAATGGTAGACCAAGCATTAAGAAAAGGAGGAGGGTACTAAGGGGTTTTTAACCCAAACTACATGCCTGGGACTAGTATGGAGCATTGCCATGACCAAGGACATACAATGTGGAGGTGGTTTGGAACTCCTGGAACAGATTTACTTAAGGCAAATCATATGTGACCAAACTCACTCATGATCAGATGACTGGCTCAGCAGGTGACAGGGGACAGCACTGGGTATTGCTGGACTCCAAAAAGGTTTACCAAGAGTATTCTCATAAACATTGCTGAAACATGAATTTATGGATAGATTACAAAGCTGGCTGAACCACTGAATCAAAGTAATGTGAACAGCAGTATGATACTGAAGTCCAGTTACATCTCTCAAGAGGCTATCTAGGGCCAGTGCTTCCTAACACAGTTATTAATGGTCTGGACATTAGGAACGAATGCCCTTCAGGTTTGCAAATGATATCAAATTGGTGGGAACAGCTGAGAACTACTGTAGGGCACAGCTGCTGCTATGAGACCATAGCAACCTGGAGAAATGGGCTGACAGAAACCAAATGAAGTTCAACCAAGGCAAATGCTGAGTTCTGTACCTGGCCCAGGTTGGGCCCCGTGCAACAGCACAAGCTGGGGCCTGCCCAGCTGGAAATCAGCTTTGATAAAAAGAATCTGTGAGCAAAATATTTGGACTGACTATCCTCAGTGCATTCTTGCAGCAGTGAGGAGTCTGTTGAGCAGGATGTATGTAACCATACTGGGCTAAGGCTGGCAGAGGAGCACAGGACTGCTAGGGGACTGCAGCAAGAGGGGCTGAAAGAGCTGGGAAGATCAGCACTAGGACAGGGAGGCTACAGGGCTTTACCTGCTGTACACAAACATCACTGAAGGGTAAAAACAACACAAAGCCACTCTCCTATTGGAGATCAACAAAGACAAGGCAAAAAGAAACAAACAAGTACTGCAACAAGAGAAAATTTTAACAATTTCCACAACATATGGCAGTCAAATATTATAACAGCTAAGCAAGCAAATCAAACCTTGAGCACTGCTGAGGAAATATTCAGGTTCTCCATTTTTTATGATCTTTAAACCCTGACCAAGTAAGGCCCTGAGCAGCCTGATATAAGTCAGCCCAACTTTGAGCCGGTGTTTGACTAGATGAGCTCTGGAGGTACCTTCCAACATAAATTACTGAATTATTCGAAATAGTAATTTTCACAGTTATTAATAAATAAATATTAATTAATAATTGATACATTAATAATTAATATCTTCCTGAAGGAGGGCTCTCCTGGATGAAAAAGTCTAATTACATTTAAAAAACATTATCAGTGAATGGAAAATGTTTTGCATAGTAATCTAAATAAAAAGCACAGTTTCGCTCTTATTCGTAACTCATGTCAGTTATTCATGCATTCTCTTTCTGATCTGTAAAACATATTTTAAATACAAATCAGAACTAAAGACAGGGTCAAGACTTAATAATTTAGCTCTTAATTGAGGTTCAGTGGAATATAGGTAGCAACACTGAAGAAAAGGATGTAGAAAATCTTACTTCAGCAGCTGCTTATCATTACATATATCTGCAAGTCCCTTTATTCTGATTCCATAGGTGTCTAAACTCAAATGCAGTTGCATTCTCAGGTGGTAGGTTAATATCCCTCGAAATCTATCAAAATGCAAAGAGATAAAGTAAGATGGTCTCTACCCTCAGAGCAAACCAAACAGACCTGAATAGTGAGGAGTACAGCACAGAGCACAGCTAGCACACTTGCTTTCACAATGAAACTTGTGATAGTGACCATAATTTCATAAAAACACTGATCTAGGAATCAGGACACATGGCTCCCATTTTGATTAACCCCTAGAAGGCTCAAATCCATTTCTTTTGCCTCCAAAAATACTTAAAAGAGAGGGGGAAATTCTCTATCCACCCTTTGTGTTAATAATAAAAAACCTGTTAACCAAGAACATATGATGTACATAACACCTTTGCTATGGTCATCACCTAAGGACAGAGAGATGTCGATTTCTGTGTGTTCCTCCAGAATTTAGCATATTTTTAAATAAAGAATCGGTTCATTCTAAATACAATCTCTTCTGAAAAAACAGATATTAACTGAGCTCCCTACCTTTCTAAGTGGGTGCCCTAATTTCAGGACTACAAAATCCAAGGCTAATAAAACAGAAGAAAGGAGAAAAGGGGTGCTTAAGAAAAAATTATTTTCTTGAGATATGAATGAAGAGTCATGCTGTTCCGTGAAGGTGTTGTGGTACTAGAACAGGCTGCCCAAAGAAGGTGTGAATGACACATTCCTGGAAGCGTTCAAGGGAGAAGACTGGATTGGGTTGAGAAATCTTGTCTACTGGACGGCGTCCTTGACCAGGGAAGAGGGGCTGGAAGTAGATGATCTTTAAGGGCCCTTCCAACCCTAAACATTCCATGATTCTATCCAGTATAAAATTTTAATCTCTACTTATTCGGTTCTTTTTACTTTTTATGTATTTTTTTCCAGCATATCCTGAGCTTTCTGATGAAGTTTCCAATAAAACATCAAATAATTACTTAAAAGAAATGAATCCAACTCAAAGAAACACCTGAATGGTGGACTAATAAGTTTCTCAATTTTAGTAGCTGCTAAATGCCTGAAAACCATAGTGGGGAAAGCACAGAGAGACATGACATGTTTGGTTTGGACTCCAGCAATGCTGGATTGGAGAGATTAGAACTAAGACTTTGTCCTCCCCTCCTCACAGGCTGCTATTGCCTCAGTGATGCTAATTCATACCACTACAATGCAAACCATGCCCCATTGTGTTATAACTACGCCAGACCACTCTGAGAGAACAGATACCCTGAGGAAAGCTCAAATAGCCTGTCTTCTGCAGGGCTGTAAACAACTCTTTAAATCAATAGCTCTGCCAGTGCAATATTACTGTCAACACATGCTTACAATTTTTCCAGTCCAAGTAGGACATGTCGTAAGTTTCATGCTGTATTTTCTGACAAGTTACTGTTTTATGTTAAACTTAGACTTCAAGTGACCCGACATTAACGATGTTTATCTACCACTTACACTGCTAGATACTAAGACATGTTTCCCTCGTTCCTCCATCAGCCATGCCAGCCTTGATCCCCATTCTGTCACTCTGACTGGGAGCCACCACAAGCAGCAGCACAAAGATTTTTACAGGAGGTTAGGGGGCTTGGAGCTTGTCTCTTGGTGATAAAATTAGAGAGGAGAATTAAAGTGATTACACTCTAAAAATGACTTACTGGAAGTGACAGGTTTTTTTAACCTAAATATTTTTTAAGTACCAAATTTGTCACTCCTGTAAGTTATATGCTACTAACTGTAAAATTATTTTATTGCAGCAGTAAAAGAAATGAAGTACTTTTAGCAAATGCTTTTAGATAAATCAGGAACCTTGTATTCAATTCACATTTTATTTGCTTATAGGATTCTTTTATTTTTGACTGAGTTGCTGCAGACCTCTGAATCATGAAAGGAAATGTATGTCTCCACAACACTGTCAGCCCGCTGTTAGCTCTCCTGAGCCAATGCAAGCCTCCGAGCAAGGCAAAGTGAAAAACTAGGTAGTTACAGTTGCTGTGGTGGTCTAGTGATGATTTAGATGATGTGTCCAAAGCAGAAACACAGAAAGTATAATTCCATATAGATTGCACACTGTAATTATTTCACATAGGACTGAATACTGCATGTGCCAGTAGGGACAAATCCTTCCCATTACACCTCAAGGGCCTCCTCTCTATTTAGGTGCTTTGTTCTCTTTCGATTCTGCTCCACCACATTCTGGATGGCAGCCTCTTCTGCAAGATGAAGCAGTGGCAAAGTAGACTCAGAAGAGCAAGAAAGGCTGAGAGACATCCACCATAAAGAGCCTTAGTTTTCACCAGCTTCAGCAGACCAGAAGGTTATTTTCCAGTCATCCCTTAGACCTTGCTCTGGAACCACAGGAGCAGTTTGTTTTACACAGCACCCCAATCTCCAAATTCTCTTCTCAGAGCTTGGAAAATGCTGTTTCTAGTGGCAACAAGATGATAGCTTCCTCCTGAAGAACCTACACCACAAATATTTCCCCATTAATCTTCCACTTCCACTTCCACTGTTGCCCACTGAGAGGGCAACAGTGAAGAGTCTGTTGGGAGAAAAGGGGCACCTGTAAGATTTGTCCATACTAACACCTTCGTTATCTATGTCCAAGTTATAATATCTTTAGAAATATGTATTATTTAAGTGTAACTGAAATCCTAAGTCATGACCTAAATTTGCTGTTGAGCCAACAGCACCATGACTCTCATCTGCAGGTGGCAGTGAGATGTCTTGCTGCTTTGTGCATGGCTGTAAATGAGCCCACATCAACTCTTCCCTAACTCAGTGTCTGAACAAGTATCTGAGGATTAGATATTTAAGTGACGCTCAAAGTGAGTGAGCAAGCCATATTATTGCTTGAGTTAGATAAGTTCAATTATAAATTAAAATTTCAGAAAACCGCCTAACTTGATGTAAAAGCATCATTAAACTCAAGGCGAAGATTGAGGTGGGGAGGAGGCAGTGTCCCACATGGGTTCAGTACTTCACTAAAGAGAAATATCTGAGATAAAGCTAGGCATGACTTTGAAATTGAATTCATAATTATAAGAAATAAACCATAGCCATTCTCTACATTATGCTTTTCAAACATGGGAATTTAGTACAAGAAAAAAAACCCAAAAAGCCAGGCTCGCGGATTTGTTTCTGTATTAAAACTGAGTCTATATACATTGGTTATTAATAAAGTACAGCATTATGAAGCTGATATGAACTATATCTGTGCTAAGTACAGTAGGATTTCATGGTTGTCAGTATATCGAACTATAGCCTCTCAAAACTACATCAGGCTTGAGGAATAAGTATTCAGATGTGCCTTTGTTCTTGCCTGAGTATCTGTCCTAGTTCACTTACTGAGAATTCATAAATTAACAGGTGACCTAAAAAGAATTCTTAAAAATCATATGACAGAAAGATCAAGCGGTTGGTTGTGAATGTATTTGATGATACATACACAAAACAGGTATTTGGTGTTGTTTAGTTGTTACTACAAACAAATATTTAAAAAATCACAATTTGTCCACTTCTGATAAAGAGAGAAAATATAAAAAATTGATGCATGCTCTGTCCTTTAAAGTTGCAAACCTCCACATGTGACCTGAGCATCTGAAATCACTTCAATTAGCACACAGTAAACTATTCAGGGGAATTTTTGAAAATAAATTCTAATACTTGTGCACAGAAAGGTTTAAATTGGCCTGTCTTAGACACATAAACAAGTATTAGTTAAGAGAAAAAAGTCTTAAGAGGAGTGATGGTGGCTGAAACTCCAACTCCAAATAATAGCTTTAAATCATGGGTTTGAGACTGGAAAGCACTTTTTGGCTTGTACTCCAATCAATGTTGCATAATTTTGATTGTAATTTATAATATCACAGAGAATCTTTAAATTTGAATGAGAGATATTAGTGTATAGCTGCATATAAAGTACCATATAAGGCAGGACATTACACAATGCAAGATATTCAAATAAAGATTTCAGATGGTATCAAAGCCCTATAGTATCAATTTAAAAAGAAACTAATTCTTCATAAAACAGATTTTTTCCTAGAAAAGTTTTAGAAATAAACTAAAAATCCAGAAATCTGGAATTTATGAGCAACTGCTTTCCTTTCTGCTTTTATTAAATGTGTATGAAAATCCTCACACTTGAAAAGTATAAAATACAAAAAGTATTACATGTATTTATCTCTGTGTTCAATGGATGAGACACACCAGCCATAACTATCTCAAAATACACTTATTTAACCAAGGCCTAAAAATGTTTTGTTTCCTCTCCTTTGTTTCTTTATAAAAGACGAACGAAGAGGAAAAAAATTAAGAAAGTATTAATAATTAAAAATTTAATTAAAATTCTTAATTTTAAAATTTATTGATTAAAAAATTTAATTTAATTAAAATTAAAAAAAAATAAGAAAAAATTAAGAATAAAAAAATTAAAAAATCAACACCAACAGCTTTTTTTCCAGTGTCTTCACAGATGTTGAGCAGCAACTGCAATCTTTATACTGTATTTTCATACCTGGAAGTAAATAGTGACTGGAGGGGGATGACATGAAGGAGGGGGAAGGTTGCCCTCCCCATCATATATATCTTTAACTTACACCTAGAACCATTCATATTGTAAGCACTATCTAAATAAATTTGTAGAAATTTATGTTAAAATGGAGAACAATTTAGCTTTAAAATAATAATAATGTCAGTTGGAAATAACCAGGAATTTTTTAAGACTAATCAGGCATTTTTCTCCTCTGGTAACGTTAAGAGCCCAATTTTCAAATTATCCACATGCAGCTGGATATAACTCTGAGTTCTCCCATGCTCCTACAAACACTACGCACAACAAATTTACATGGACTCTGGAGATAAAAATCATCCATGAATCTCAGTTATCTGATTTCAAATTTACTGTCAAGTGGCAATAACTTGTCATTTCAGAACACAAAGGGGAACAATGGTGTTCCTTATTGCACAAAGACATCTCTTTACTTTAGATTATTTCCAAATGCAGCTACTGCTTAAAGGTTTGGAGTCTGATCCTTTTTTCCATAGCACAATGACAAAAAAAGCTCAGAAGCCAAGGACAGGGAAAGAGCTGATTTAGCATTTTCCCATTCTAAAATCCTCTGTGAAGGGTTTTAAAGTGTGAAGAAGAAGTGAGAATAGGTATGTAACACGCACTAGAGCTAGTTCCATTATTAACTCTTCCTCCGCAATTTCAGGAAGGGTTAGAAAGCAATAGGGAAGGCTGATGGTGAGGGAGAGGAAAAAGATTTTTTTTTTAATTCTTTGTTTGGTAACCTGATACAAGAAAGAAAGAATCATACAGTGACTCAGTCATGCAGAAGAAACTAATGATGGAAGAACTTAAGATTTCACATTGATTCCTGATTTTACTATTAATTTTTGATAGCAGATAACCCTAGACAGTGGGGGAAAAAGAAGAGGGAAAAAAAAAAAAGGAAAGAAAGGATTCTGCACATTCTCTACAGAGAGACCATGAAACTCTTCCTCAACTTAAGAAACATTGCTAATGGCTTCCTTTACCCTCCCCTCCTGCCTTCAACTATTGTCCTTAAAAGTACTATTTCAGAAGCTATTCCTTTTCCCTCTTCTCATTAACACTGCACATAATCAGTCTCAAAATTAAACCACACTACATACACAGTCTTAACCAGGTTTGCTGCCAATTCAAAAAACTTACATTTGGTCTCAAAAAGAAACTATTCTTTCCTATTGCCAGTATATAAAACTCATCCTGATGTTTCAGCTGTTAGCACAGGCTGACATGGTGATTTCTTCTCCAAAGCATTTATCACATCAGTTTTCACTACACCCAAAATAATACCATAAAAATAACAGATCTGTATGTCCAAACAGCATCAACTCCTTCCTTCAAATTATCCTTTTATAAAATGGAATTGAGAGACCCCTGTCCAGGACTTCAAGACTCCACAATCCCATGTAAACTCACACTTAAAACCCATGTTTAATTGATGCCAGCTAGTTTTGAACTAGCATAACACCTTAAACTCTGCTTATTGGAATTATCTATTATTCTGTCCAGCAGTGTAACTAACAGTTTGATGAAAAACTAAACCCTGCTCCCACAGATAAGTTTAACTTTACAAATTACAAACTAGAGAATAGTTAGGCACCTAAACAACTTTGCAGATCTTGGCCAAGAGCTCTCAAGAATTACTTCAAAATCATTTCTATCTTGACTTAGATCACACTTTCAACTGGAAAGCTCAATATCTTGTGCAATATTTTCTACATGATTAAACCCCATATGGTGGGAAAATGCCACAGAAGTTCACGAGAACACACACTTCCGTGTTTTCCATAGGAATTGGCCAGGAAAATAGACACAGAACCTGTACCTTTAATTTGGACATCTAAGCATACTTCAAGATGTTTGCAAAG
>NC_031769.1:132169516-132177016 GCF_001522545.3 Parus major | reverse complement strand
GGCTTTAACATCTTTGCAAATATATACCTAAAGTGGTATCCCCAAGGATCACTACCTGCCAGGGCTGCCTGAGGTCCACCAAGCTGGACCTCCTTAAATTCCATTTAATGTACCTTAACATTTGAATATCAAGGAAGTCTAAATAGCCTGAGAGTAGAAAAGGTATTCTCAGTTTCACATGCTGTAGCATACTTACCATATTACATGAATTTTTCTATATATTATATGCTGTGTTATCTTCAATTCACTCATTTTAAATTTCAACACATTCTATTCCTTTCATGGGTTTATCTGTGCATATATGCTTTATACATTATATGTAATTACAAAATTACAACTCAAGTGAATCTCATATAATACATAAACTATCTATGACACAGTCCCAGAATTTCAGATCTTGAAAATAGAATTTGATTGCTTTATTCACTCTAAACCAGTATCATTGTAATATCAGCCTTAAGCAATATGGGCTGCTAAAATCATTTGGTTCCATTTTTCCAAAAAGGAAAACTGATAGGATTATTTTCGTGATAAATTAATTTTACCATGTAATTGCAATTATGACTTCTAATTAATGAATGGTTTCAGCCTCCCTAACTAGGTCAGCATTTTTCTTTTAAAAATATATCATTTTTCCTCTTTAGATAAGTATCATGATATGTCCAAGCTTTGGGAAACACACAGCATTTTTACAGGGCAATGATCCGAGAAGCTGAGAAATGGTGAAACTGCTGTGATGGGCATTCTGAAAAATTCAAGCCATTTTTTGTCTCTTTTATGAGAAAAATTAAAAAGAAGTGGATGGCAAGAGGCTTTTAGCAGGAAAGATCAGTTTCTTAGTACTACTGGAGTATTTAATTCCTTGACTGAGCTTCTCAGTATACAGAACTCTGAACAATGTGAGACCAATGAATCAGTTGAGCAACTAATCTATTACATCATGGTTGTCAATACACATATGCCATTGCAGGATATATTGGCAAGAGGCAGAATCCAAGGAGATTGACTTTTCTGTAATCAGATGCATTCCTACAGAAAAGCAAAAAAGAAACCTGAAGCTTACTTTGTGCATCACATAGAAAAGACTCCAACACTCCTAACTGCCCACTGCTTTGCAGGTAACATATTTAAAGGTACCATGCAAGGACACTTCTTCAGGGTCCCCTGGAGACGTCTTCTGGCACTTTTATACCATTTTAAGCCCTACCTTATCACACCATTCTTTGATGACTCATACATTGTGGCGTGATGATAGAGAATAAAAAAAGCAAAGTAAGTTGCAACTATTAAAATAATGATTAGTAGGACAAGATGAGAGAAAATAATTTCCTTGGAAGACACTCAAAATTTGATGGCTAAAGTGTTACGGATATAGTAATTAAACTAAATGATAGCTCTTATCAGAATGCAACACACCAAAATATCTGTTGTTTCATTGAAGGTTTTTTTTCTTTTTTGGCTGCTAGAAATAGTCACATATTTAGAGAGCACTTCCTAAAGAAAAGTTCCATGAAAAGTTGATACCTAATACAAAACTTTGAAAAATAGTATCAAATGCTGAGCGGTCCTGTAATTGGGGAAAATGTGGGTTTTTTTCCTCAGAGTAAGTCAATAAAAATAATAAAGTAGAAATCACTACAGTAAAAGTATTAAATAAATAAATTTTAGTATTCTACATACTTTATCAGATAGCAACAAATTATATGAAGTATTTACAATGTTTCATTACACAAGCACTGCAAATTGGACTGAGGTCAACTTAAGAAAACTCTGACTAGATGCGTAACATGAGTGCTTTCCAGACAGTCTTTCTCTTTTCTTTTTAATGAGAACCAGTATCTATTTATATATGCAAGCCAAAGATTTATGAACTGATTAGTAATTTTGGCACCACACTATAAGTATCAAAGTTCAGATAATTTGATGAAGGGTTTTTATTTAATACAATGATGTAATTTGAAATTCGGTCTCCTGGGCTGAACCACCCAGCCCAAAATGCATACACATGACACTCTGGAAGAATATGTCCCTAGTGTATACATTATTTTATCTTTCTAAATTATCCAAAATAGTCCATCATTGTGGGTTTATGCTGATGAAACATCCTTTAAATCAAAGCAATTATACTGCCATAAAATCAGAGCAGCAAAGACCTGAAAAAGCCCACCTTGAGTATTTTCTCTCACTAAAATACAATTTTTACAGCTTTATCCCTGATCTTTGAAATACATCAGACAATATTGTTTTATAAAATAAATAAGGCAATGTGTAATCCTCTAGTATTTACTTAAAGTTATGTAAAATACTGTGAAGTTTATCTACCTGTGATCCCCAAAAACACATTATGAAGTCAGTTGTTGAAGGTTTTCACCTCGAATACATAGCTTAAAAGTCCTGAGACACAAAGGGGAGCGAAGGGAAAGAGTAAGCTATGATGGGACAATCTGATTCACTTTTTCTGGAACATATCATAAAAGATGCAATGTATACACTGGACTGGCTGCCCACACTGCCAAAACAAGGCATATGCAAGCATCTTCCCCATGAATATGATTTAATATGCCATAGATTAAAAATAATTTTTGGAATCAACCATGGTAAGCAAAGAGCACGTTCAGAACACTCCGAACTATTTGTCAGGTGGAGAAGGAGGGATGAACAAAATGTCCTCTACACAGCTATTTTAGAATTTCAAAGGTAATCAGCTGACTGCAGGAAAAACTAAGAGTTACAGCTTTCCAAACACAGGCTTTAATCATTATTACTTCTGCTACTAATATCTTACTAGTTTTTACCCTGACCACACTTCTGAATACTTGATTATTTAAGTTTCTTAAATAATTTCTTAGATTCCATTAGAACATGCTTAAAGAACAAAATATTCTGTAATTAGATAAAAATGAAGTCTGGTGCTATTAAAACAGCCATTTTTACTTTTGCCTTATTGGTAAGTGCTGAGTGACTGCACAAAAGAGAGTTTACTGCAGCATTTCTGTATGATGACCACCAATGCACTCTATAAAGATCATTTCCACATATATTTGTCTAAAGCATAAATCAAGGAATGAAAATAAGATCTACAGTTCATTTCATATCCTCCTTTTGCGACTGCAATGGTAAAGCACCCTAAAAATGAAATGTGGCCATTAAACCTAAACTCAAATGTGTGCTGAGCTATTCTCACTGAGCTAAACACAGAAAGTCAAGCTCAC
Source organism: Parus major (assembly GCF_001522545.3). NCBI lineage: Eukaryota > Metazoa > Chordata > Aves > Passeriformes > Paridae > Parus > Parus major. The sequence goes on along the minus strand of NC_031769.1, from coordinate 132,173,804 downwards.
AACTGAGAGATGACTTTGCCTTTAGCTCCATTATCACAACATCCAGTTTCCCCTTCTCACTCTGAACCATCCTAAACTGTGTAATTTTGAGATTAACTACAGTATCACGTGCCACATTAAATTTTTTAGTTTCAGCAAAAGTTAGTTCTTTTGAAAAGAGATATCATGATTCCTGGTGATATTTTTTGGTTTTTTTATTTATAATCCAAGTTTTATCTTATGATGTCTTAAGAGAGAGTAAATAAAGCAGCTTTTAAAGGTTTAGAAGGATATTGTACTATGAAAATCAAAATTTTTTCTTCAATGCAGAATTCATCACTGAAACCTGACAATTTAAGAAATAGTCACTAGCCCCTCTAAGCAGGTATTTGTATCCAACTGCTGGATTACATCTTAAGTGCATTAAATAATGCTGTGCTGCATATATGGTTCAATATATTAATATATCCATTCTTCAGTTGCTCAAGCCAGTGTTGTCATGCAGTATTCTGAATGAAATAATCTTAGCTAAATTAACAGGAAAAAAAGACAACAAAGAGTAAAATACTTGTGGACTGATTAAATGTTCCTTTTGATCCTCACCCAATCTGTTTCCAAAACCAGGGACTGTTTCCCAGTCCTCTGCAACTACCAGGGTGTAATATTGCCTTTATGGCCGAACTACAGTGGAGACAGCTGAAAAGTGCAAAGCTTTCTGCCAGCCTCTGCAGGTCCCTTGGTGCATGAAACTACACGAAACAATGCATTGTAATGCAGATGTTCATTGATTCCCTGTAGAATTTCACAGACTAGGAGTCCTTCACTGTGTGACCTACGGGGATTCGAACTTTACATAATACCCACTATATAGCATATCATGTCCAAAGTGAAGGACCTAGTGAATCTGATGATTCCTCCTTTTCCAGCTATCAACTTTCTTTCAGAGAACAAGAAATCTTTTGTGCCTGAAACATAAATATAAATCAAAATAGAATACATTTCAAATATGTATCACCTTTCATTCGAAGTTCAATGACTTTCACAAGTCAGGAAAATGTTCTCATGCTGAATATAGTGAAGTACAAAAAAATTTAAGAAGATACCAAATTATTTTCAAGCCCATCTAGTTTTGGCCAAGGACAGGGTTAATTTTGCACAGTCTGGAGCTGTGTGTGCATGTCCACATTGTTTCTCTACACCATGCCCATCATAGCTGGGGGGTGGAAGCAAGGGATCCTCACTTCCAAGAAGGAGCAGCATGACTTGTGGTTGGGAAGAAAAGGTGGCACATGGAGGGTGTGCCAGCTATTCTGTCCTTTGTTTCTTACATGCACTACTGTTACTAGGATTGTCGCTGGAACTGTTCATTTTTTTATCTCATTGCTGTTTCCACTAGTTTTTATCCAACCCATAATCCCTGCCTTTCCCCTTTCCACTGGATGGGGGAGAAGAGTGAGCTTTGGGGAGGGAGGAGCACTAATTAGGGACTGCCACTTCTAAACACGACCCTAATCCAGAAACTCACCCAACCTGAAGATCAAGATGGTCTCCAAAGAACAATTTAATTTACACTTAACACACTGAAAATCAAAAACCTTGCTTTGTCAAACAAATATTTCACAAATGGGTGAATAAAGATCCAGAAATAGTAAATTAATGGAATGCCATAAAAAAAACCCAAACACAATAGATTTGAAGGCTTTAGGTAGTTCCACTTTTCTGAAGCATTTTGACTTGGATAAAAACAGTTTTGCATTTCAAAATATTCTAAAAGGCTAATTGTTTAAATAAAATTTAAGTTCTCCACATGTGAAATATATATCAAGATGTTTCTTCTAAACCAGGCTCATTTCTATAGCAACTGATTTTGAAATAAATTTAAATTCACATATAAATGCTAACAATAAAAATCATATAGTAATAATATCAATATACAATATGTATCATATAGAATATTATGTAATATAATGATAAGGAAATGGCATTCCAACTGTAAAAACAGTTGGAATGCTTGACAAGAGCTCCAGTATTCAGTGATGAAGTAACTGTTTTTTGATATTTTAGGTTGCAAGTCAAATGAGACAATCCGTGTCTCCAGGTTTACAGAACACTACAATATTTGCACCTTGCATCATGAAAATGATGCTACAAAAGTCACCACAGCAAGTGACATCATAACAAGAAATACATCTTAGTTTTCAAAATTTATTACTGCCTATTCTTATGCATTTAGAGTAATTATTTTACACCTCATTTTTCTCTTAAAGCCTTGGTCACCACTTTTTCTGGCTAAAGGGCAGAATTTAATTTTGTCAGGTGTGACCATAAGTGAAATTTCTCCCCATCCATTACGCATGCTTGGTGTAGGTCATGCAACAGCCTCTTTTCTAGAAAAGTCAAAACTGCTCATGGGAAAGGTAACAGCAAAGGTTTGGGTGCTACTTCCATGAGAATTCACTCAGCCACTCTCACATTCTCACCCTTCAGGCCTGTACAGGGAGCAGCCCAGTACCAGTATCAACTGCCTTGAACAACAGACAGCCTCTGTACTAAGTATGTCAGACGTAAATAAAAGCTCCATGTGGCACAGAACAGCTCTGGGCATGTACAAGTACAGCCATGTTTATTTGCTGGGAGGCTTCCTTAGTACTTAATTAGGTGTCAGCATACTAACTATCTCTGGAGAATGTTCCCTGCAAATGCTTCAGCTTCTGCACTTTGGGATCTACTTGGGATGAGTGCCTGCTGGCCTCAACCAAAATCATGACAGGGACCATTTTAACACTTATTTACCACTCCACTTATGTCACTACTGAGTATATTAACACACGAGTAGTATATTTTTGCTTCCTCTTCTTAGACCTGCATCTTCTCATTATGAAACAAAGACTCTCATCATGTAAGAAGAGTGGTGAGACTCTGAGAAAGGTCTGGAAGAGGAAGCAGCTGCTATGGGGCAACAAAATAATTCATCAACCCCAGCTGGTCACAGCAAGATTGACATCCTGGTGCTCCTATAAATGGTGCCAGGTTGCACACTAAAAATTACTTTATAAATTCCAAATATTTAAATACCAGTTTTTACAATCATTTCATGACCTAAGAAACTCAGTTTTTGTTACAAAAAATGGGGCAGCAGGGCAAACCTCAAGAGGCCCTGTTTTAAGAAGACATTTGGCAGGGAGTCTAATTTATGTACTGTGAAGTCTGTAAGCTACAGACTAAGCACTAACTACATCATGAAGGTTAAACAAGTTGAATGTAGTGCAAGTATATTTCAGTAACATGGTATTAGTCAATCAGACCTAAAATGGAATGATGCAGAGGTCTGCAGATCGAGTTTCAGGTAAGCAACACAAATGGGGACTATGAAAGAAATAGAACTGTGAAGACTAGAGTCCTTGAAAACTTGGACAAATTCTATATACAAGACTGATAATTATTTAAAATCCTGCATTTAGTGTGCAGGTGTGGTAACTGCCTAAACCAGCTCCAGCACCATAATCCAAATCACAAGACAGCAGTCCACCTGCATTTGCACCTCCCTTTACAGAATTCAAGTGTCAAAACCAGCTGCAGTGCAAAGGTTATCCTGACCACTCTGAGACCCCTACTTTTGTTATTCTGTATCCAAATGGCCTCCTCCTATTTCCAAATTGTTGATGGAAACCAGATCAAGATCCACAGAAATCCTTCCCTGTTTCAATAAGGTTCCCTCCCAAACCCTTGAGCCTGGCAGCCCAGCTCTCTGCTTTTAATCCAATATCCACTTCACTACAGAAGATTTATTTAGACTGCTCTTGTTTCATTAAGGGTTCCGAAAGTCTGTGGTGATTTTTGACACTTTGTTATAATGTTTCTGTGACCCCCCCCACCCCCTCCTCACATACCACACCACCCAGCCTCATTTTCATATGGATACAAAGCATCGGGATAAAATGATGGTTCATTATAGTGGTACAGAGCTCTTATCTTCATCCGGCAAGAGTCATTTCCTTCCAAAGATTGAAATGCAAATGTGAAAATTAATGATAACTGCATTATCTGATAGCAGAGATAATACCGATTCACTGTCAGAGTAACACACAGTCGTTCTATGATTTCCTCTGCTTCTTCACAATATTCTTCTTACTGTCAGACTATATCTATGGTTAACTATGTTTCATGGATTTTTGTTAATTTACATCAAATAGCATTTCCAAGATCTTAAATCTACCACATTTCCCCAATCAAAAAGGAAACAAAATCAGGACAGTAATCTCCAAGTCCTTCTTAGGACTGGTTTAAAAAGAAAGAAAGAAAGAAAGGG
>NC_031769.1:132098188-132169446 GCF_001522545.3 Parus major | reverse complement strand
GGGAGTGAAAGGCTATCATTAATGTCTATTTCCATCTTGCAGTGGTCTACCAACCACTCTGTATTATACAGCTTTACTTTGTAACCCAAACTTTTTATAGTATTACTAAATAATGCAGAGCAAACCAAACAATCAATACATATTTGCAGTGATTCTTATGAATGGTTACAGGAAATCTATACAGAAAAGCCTTTCAAACTACCTTTTATAGCAGGTAAAAATGTGAATCTGGCATGCCTAATGTTCACTACAATTTTCTGATCTACAACTCACTAAAGCAATACACCAGAATTCACATGAACAACTGTTTCTATCTTTCGTTGAGTATTAACAGCAGCATAGCTCAATGTAACATCATTTTGAACTGCTATTAAATTTCCAGTGTACTAGTTTTCTTAAAATTTCTGATGCATTTTAAGAAAAAACACCAACCTGAAAGAGAAATTAAAAGAAACTATAATATGCTATATTTAGCTATCCTTAGTACTATTTCCAATAGTTCCCTGATACATGTGTAGGAATGATGATGAGTCTGCTGAAATGAGCAACATGAGTTGCAACTTCATTCTGATTTACTACTGCCAATAGCAGAAGTCCTGTTGATTTACTGGAGGCAGGATTTCACATATAGAAAATTTTCCCTTTTTGTAGAGATGGAAAACTCACCGTGAACTGCCAATAAGAGTTTTATGTCTTATTTTACTTATTTTACTGCATGGTAGGGGCTTCTTCATTTGTTTTTTTTCAGGTTTTTTTTTCAGTTTTTTTTTGGACATGTAGACAAATCACATTTTCTCACTTTCTAAGCAGAATTCAGGTACAATTCAAAAGACATTCTGAGACTGACTTTTAAGCTATCCAGCTGACAAAATCAGCACATCCTATAAGAAAGCCATGCACCTTTATGGCTACAAAAGTAAGAGCTCACATAAGACATAAGGGCAACCTAGTGCAGTGCATGTGAATTAAGAAGAGATCCAATTCTTCCTTAGAACCAAGACTTTTCTAATGGCAGTAATTTCACCTTTGGAAATGCCCTTTACTTAGTTCCTCAACTGGTAACCATGTCTTAAAAACCTATCTATCTTAAAAACCAGATGCAACTTCACTGATGGCTGAAGCCCTCATTGTTTGTTGGAATTGCAGGAAGAAAGTCAAAAGAATGGAGTGCACAGGATGGTGCACTGGATTTGGGAAAACTTTTTGGCTTAGTACTATAAAATTGTGTCTCATCTGTCAACAGGGAAAAAACACTCCCTTGCATATTACAGAATCAGTATATGTTGTCTTCAACTCTATTGTTTCATTTTCTCACTACAGAGTAATTGAGAATTGCAGAATAAAGCACAAAGAAGTTAACATTCTTAACATAACTTTAGTAAACAGTTACTGAAGAAATAAAAATTGGGAATTGCTTATATGAGTCCTCCTTGTATTTATTCATTAAAATGCACCCAAATAGTACAGTATTTCTAAAAGCAATAGAGAGTATACTCATTTATTAATTTCATTTTAGTTACAAGGAACTAGCATGGTCAGTCAGTCTGATTTCTGCCCCAGTGATATCTATCACATTTTAAAAGGCCAGTGTTTGCCACAGAACTTGATCATGTTCTTTAGGAAAATATCTCATCCTGAATGCAAATATTTCTAATGACAGATAAGTGACTTTTCATAAAATGTTTCAATAATGACTTTTTAAGGACTAAAATCTATTCTTTGTGTCTGAAACTGTGGAGCTTCAACATCCATTTAATCTTCTGATACTTTGTTAGAAAGAGGTGCGCCCATTGTTATCAGATTTTCACTCTGAATTTAAAGTAGTTTGCAATCAGATTGCCCTTTAATATAACTTTAATGTATCTTTGATAAAATAAATAGGGAAAGGACCTAGACTTTTCCATAATACCAGTCTTTTCAACTTTCTAGTGGCTCTCCTCTAAACCTGCTACAAATTTTAACATAATTCTTGAAGTGTGACCACAGGACACAGAATATGGGTCTGTTTCAGCATCAAACAAGACTGCTGACCAGAAAAGCATCTGAGAAGCCAAACATACCCTTTAGTCACAACCCTCTCTTTTTGGCTCAACCCCAGTTTCTCAAGACTTTTTCAGAGGCCCTGTTTTCTGATGCTCCTACAGGTCTACAACTGTAAAAATTCTATGAAAATATTTATTTACCTTCTCATAAGCCCATAACTTTAATTACTCTGAAACGGAAATATTTCTGCAGCTAACATGGCAAGTTATTCAGGTCTGCCAATAGCAATATCTACCCATTATACAGAACTTCTAAAAATTTTAAACATATCGCAAGTAACTAAATATACTTCAGCTCACATTACATGTTATGCTGGTTTTACAGACATTTTTTTTCTATATGCCATACAGATTGGCATTCCTACTAACCCCCACTTAATAAAAGCATCTTACAGTATTTATCCCCTTATTTCCAGTGAGTCCACTGCCATGTGGACAGGTCTGTCACTACCCACACCATCTTTTACTGTTTTGAACACATTTGAGAAATCATGTCAAAACTTTTTCGAAACTAAAGTCATTCACTTGAGCTGGGTCATCTAGCTCCTAAAAAAAGTTAAATTCAAACCATCAAACTGCTTAAATTAGGTAGTACAGAAGTACAGTCATCACATACTGTCAAATAGGCTTTCCAGCACAAATGTTTTAAGCAGACTAGAAACACTTTACCTTTTTACCTGTCCCCTCTAACTACTGAGCCATGACTTGTAATAGATCAATATCCATTTTCTAATTATTTTTTTCTTACCACATTTTAAAATGTCATCTTACTGATATTAATGAAGCTACTGATAGGTTTTTATCTATCAGGGGCTTTTTTTTCCTTCCTTTTTTTTTTTCCTTTTAGCCTCATATTATAGTTCTAGCATCTGGTTACATCCACTTGGAATTTTTTGGGTTTGTGCGGATTTTTTTTAACTTATCTTCTAGGTAATATCAGTGTTGCCTTCACTTCTATTATAACTTTTGGAAAGTCTAAAAATTGTTCTTAAACTCTTCCAAGTTATAATTTGTACTTCTGAAATCAAACCTTTTCTCCTTTTTGACAGAGTTCAGACTTGCTGTCTCTTATAATGACAAGTATGGTGGACTGAACTTGTATCCACCACTGCAAGCATGACCACTGGATAATGATAAACAGAAAACCATTTCCAAATCTGTAAGCAATTTATCTTTCAAGATGCCATAGAATATATAATTTCCTTATATCTGCTTAACAATATTTTACTTGAGGTGATTGATATCTAAAATTTTCAGAGATTTTAAGGAAGTTCTCCTACATGAACCATACGTTCAGTAGAAACCAGAGTGATCATATTCTGTAATATGATGGGTGATCTGTAGAAGCCATGTAGGAGATCTTTCTGTTTGTTATGTTTTAAAGCACTGCCTTCATATTCACTGACATCTTAACAATAATACAAAGTTACAGAACTATGTAACTCCATGTACCAAGGCAAATAGAAGACATAAGGCAATAAAATTACTTCTGCTTCCACATTTAAAAACTCAATATTTTTACATAAAAGGGATTTAAATCCAGTCTTGCTATTCTTGCTTTCTATTCCTTGGACTTTTGCTGTTGGTTATAAAACAAAAATGATCGGGTCCTTCACTGTGTGTGTTCATATACAGTCTATTGACACTAGTTTCCATTATTTCAAAGCTGTTTCACTGGACAGGAAATTTTAAAAATTGAAGATGGAAACTAAGGGTAGTTGAAAAACATTCAGGTAACCCTCAAAGCAGCTACACAGAGTAGGCAGTATCTCTGAAATTCCTTGATGGCCAATGAAGGTCACAAGACTCTGATCTGAAATATTGCTTCAGCAGAAACTCTTTGAAGCTACAGCACATTTAACTTTAGATTTTTGTTCATAAAAATATTCTAATTACAAAGACTTAAGAATGCATGTGAATCACTTAACAATGCAAATTTTCAAACAAAATAAAATTCTAATTAATGCCAGAAGCTTAATTTTTCAGTTCCTGGCAAGTACTGGCTCTGAAAGTCACAATATGTTCCCTTAGTGCTAAAAAAAGACATAAAATATTAAAATAACAAAACAGCTCTACTATTTATATAAATTCCTGAGTTGTCACAGTTCACATTATCAGTTGACAGCAACTTGTATCATGCAGAATATAGTTGTTGGATTCTGAGAAGTTCCACCTCTCAGAGATTGAACTTTCCTTACCAAGGAGGCCAGAGACAGCTCAGATAACAAAAAATGTATCATCATCTGCCCTTTGAGGTTGTGCCTCTACTGATAGTTGGTAAATTTGTTGAATTTTTGGATGTTTTCAATGGCTCTGTTTGTGCTGTGTTTGTGCTAAAATATGTTTCTAAATAGGCAGAATATTTCATGCTTTGTTAGTTTGGGTTTTTCCAAAAATCTGAAAGAGGTTATCTTTGTAGTGCATGGTTGAAAATGATCTTCTGTTGATTTCTCCTTTTACCATGTCAAGTGTAACCAACTTCATTTCATGTGTGATGGAGAATATGGGATGTGGTATATAGCCATTTCTCTTCTTCATATCTATTATACCCATGTAAAGAATCAATATTTAAACAAAATATAGATGCTGATACTAGTGGTCATCAGTTTTCAGAAGTCAAAAGAAATTTTCCCACATTCAGCTTTGATTTCCATCTTAGCCCATGTCAAAGCTATCCATAAATGTTACAAGAAGTACGCTCATTCTACTGTTGAACTGATTTTTTTCCCAACAAAATGAAAAGATCACCTTTTACTCCACAGAGTCAGAAAAGATCTCAGAAACTTCTGAATAAGGTAGCACATACAAAAAGCAGTAACAGCCCACAAAATGCACATTCAACTATGCTGAAAAACACTAAAAAAATGCAACAAAAAATTACAAATTTCAGATAGATTTTATTTATAATAAAATTAAAAACAAGTCATATGGTAAATTCTGACAGCCTTTAAATCTGCTATGCAGCTAAAAAAGGCCATTCTGCTACATCACAGATATATTTTGCATTATTTTACATGTACAGTAGCATAATTACTAAACCTTATTTTCATATAACACCATAGTACTTTATACAGAATATCAAGTTCTTTGTGTATTATCATGAAAACATTTTAAATTATATCATAATAATTAGATATACTATGTCTTCATTTTTGTTTGCATTGTATTTTCCAGCTACTGGTTTCAGAAAATTGCCATTAGTTTTGTTCTTCTCTTCATGAAGAGCATACAGTAATTTGCAAAATCAAGCAAGGATGAAAATGTGATTGAAATATAGGAATTTTTTTAATGAAATATTATTATTGCATTATAAATTATTGATAGAACGGTTCTGGAATTCTCTTCTGATGTGCTCATCCTTTTGAGGGAAAATTTCCATAAGAGATACAGCTATTGCTAGAGCGTGTTTGGCTTCAGATGCACATTTTGCAACAGTTTTATTAAATTATGGTCAATATAATGGATTTTTAAGGCCTATTCCCAAGTCCATGCCCATGAAAACACTGCATTCAACTGCAGAATTGCCTAATTGAGAAATACAATTTACCCCTTTGCCTTAGGTACTTTTACAGTACAAGAGAGGTTTTACATATTTATATTGAACAGACACTTGAAAGTATTTCCATATTACCATTACATCTTAGCAATGTTATGCTTGCACCATCTTCACTTACATAGCAGAAAATGTTACCTTGAATTACTGTTTTAATGTGAAGTTCTAATGCTCCATTGACTGCAGTCTGAGTTTTTCTTTCCACTGAAACCAATGACCAGGTGTGCTGAATTATTTCTATCAGACTCGAACAGGTAAAAAAAGCTCCTTGAAAATGTTAGTGGACATCATACATATTTTTTAAGCTAAACATGTTGCTAAATGTTGGCATAAAGCTTGAGAAGAGACCAAACCTTCTGGGTGGTCTTCTAACCTCAGAGAACAGAGAAGTGCTTCTCCCTTAATCCAACCATGGAAGAAAGAATTTATGGAGAAATTTTAATCCTAAAATTCTAAGCAGCAAGAAAATCTTTCTTTACATCAAACAAGTACACAAGACATTTTATGTTGAACAATTTACAAAATAGTTTAACAAAAGCCATTTTTTTATTCAAGAATTTCATCATAGTACTTACCTCCCAATATCCTGGAACCCAAAGGATCATAAAAGAGATAGTCCATTAAAAATAAATGCAAAGCATAACAATCTACTAAAATCATGAAATGAACAAATATTGTAGTCTAGTTCAAGAAATTTCTCTTGGCTTTCAGTTGTTTTTCCCTACCTGGCCCATCCCAATCTTCAGTCTCCACAGCAAGCTGCCCTGGTTTCTCTGACCTTGCATCACCATCAGATTCTGCTGCCTCCTGGATGCCTTCTTCATTGCCTGAAACACCATAAAAAAATACCATATTGACATATTCCAATAGCGACTTTCAAGTAAAGCTCCTGTAATATTCAAACAACTGCTTACATGACTAAGTGAAAACATGTGTATCTATGAAGAGAGAGAAAATGAAAAAAAAAAAATTAGACACATAAACATTCACGAGTTCCCACTGACTCAAAGAAGCCCTGAGTATCCAGTACTTCCAGTTCCACGCACAGAAAATCTTGGAAAACTGTTTACTCCATATGCTTAAAAAACAGAATCACAACTTGCACCTAATTGTGTTAACCAAGGCACATAAAGTCACTGAGTCTGTATGTACAAAGGAGAGACAGAAATCAGCTTGTGAACCCCCAGGAACTTTTCAGCTACTGGTTTTCTTGAATTGACACCTCAGTGTTTCTTACGCACCGCAGATAAATGACACGCAGAACAAAAACATGGTCCACTAAACACTTTGCTTTTTCACACAACTAATGAAAAGCTAATCCATAGTATTTCAGCATTTAAGGAATTTGCCCTTAAAGTCATAATATACCAGCAGGTCCCTAAAGTAATTTTCTCCCTATAAAGCTTTATTTAAAGAAATAATACATCTTTGATAAATTTTCAGATTTTCACCATCCAGAAGTACCTGAAAATGTCCGTCTGCCTTCTGTTACTACCCACTACAAGGTCATATACAAAACACACAGAGAATCATGATAAGGTCACATTTTTGGAGATGACCATTTAATTTTTATTTGAAGAACTGCTTGTTGAAAGTGCAGTTATTTCAGGTAAACAAATAAACCAGGCAAGCTCCAAGCCAAAATACTTTGAAACAACCACTATGAAAACTATACTGAAGATGAGAGGTTCAGGTATGAACACAAAACACTCTGGCCACAGTAACACATTAAGTTACATCTTTAAAGGCTTTTTCAGGTTTGGATTTTACTCATTTGTAGATTTTTTTTTTTATTTTTTATTTTTTAATACTAACCTACTCAAGAAACTCATGCATAGGAAGACACTAAGAAAAACTGAGAGAAAAAACCAAATCTACGCAATTAACTACTTCAGTCAAATAGGATTGAATATGGTTTAATTTTTTGTATCACACTTGAAGGACACTTGCTAAAAAATGATCTCCCACAAAAAAGTGACAGCACTAGAAAAACAAATACTGTGTATTTTACAAACTGAAAAATCAGACCCTTTGTTGATTTAACAACAGGAGACCAAGAAGGAGCAAAAAGCACAGCAATTAAGCAGTAACTTTTAATTTTTTCCCCACTCATGATAACAAAAGCTTTAATTAGCAACATAGGTAAAGAAATGTGATTACAACAAACTATGCCAGATCCCCATACGTTATCACTGGAGCTATATTTATACCAGATAAGATTGTGACCCAGAGTTTTCAAGTACATGATTATATACAAACACTATAAAGTATTAACTTCATGTGCACATGTACAGTCTCGTAATAACACATTCTTCCTTGCATTCATAAAACACAGCTTTTCAAATATGAAGTCTAAGAAACTACTACTCATGCAAACACAATACTATAATCACTCCAGAGTTTGATTACAAAACTATAGTTCAGTGAACTTGTGGTACTAAAAACATAGTCCAGAATATTCATATGCACTTGTAGTGTGTAAAGTAAAACTTGAATACAACACAAATACCTAGTATAATCTTTGTTTTAAATTGACTCTATAACTGTAGCCATTTGAAGTTCACATGCTTCAGCTCAATCTGACATCACTTTTCAGAAGAAAGTCCTAAATGTACTCATGTGCTGAAAAAGCTATCAAGTTTCTGCTACGCAGTTTTAGCAATTATTTGGTTTTAAGCAACTGGCCTATTTTGAATTAGCATTTGTATAGTTACTTTGTAGTAATCAGATCTCTGCTTTCTTTGGGTGGACTGAAGAACCTGTTGGACAATTTTACCTCCATTTTTCTATATTCATATCAACTTAAAGCAGCAAAAATTTGTCTTTCATTGAAGAGACACAAAATAAATTTTTCCTAAGTTCAGACCTGGCATGATCAACTCCAGTTTTCTCAAAAATGTTGGAAAGCACTTCACAACAAGGGCAATTCTTGTTTTCTAACTCAAGGTATCTAAGTAACACAGTTCTTAGAATGTTCTTTGTATAGAATGCAAATGTTTTTCTTCCACTGTATGTAACAGAGCTGTATATACTAAATCAGAACAATAACAGCATAATCTAGAAATAGTTATTCTTTTATACAGAAAAGAAGCACAGTTAATTGGGAAATTTAACCTCCAAAATACTATTTTCTCCCAGGTTATAATATATGCCAACCTGTTTTTAGCATGCAAATTTCAGCATTCTTCCAGTCAGTGCAACTAACCAAAACATAAGTGAAACTATTAGAATTAAAAGAGGACAAAGGCAAGTGAAAATATTGGGATGAAAAGCAAAAGGACAGAACAACTGCTAAGGTACAAAAACTATAGCACACAGTAATTAAGTACTTGGAAGATGAGGAAAAATCTGAAAATGTATGCTAGCAAGATGACTTAACTTTCCATTAACTTGTGTTTTCTGTGTTTCATGAAGTATAGTGTTTCATATATTCATAATATTACATGGTTTTCACAGTCAAGTTTTAATTAATTGATGCACGTCTTGTGCAAATAGAGTAAATAAAAAGTGTAGAATTTACATTAAGGAAAACTTTGCTCTGCATCTACAAGTATTCTTAATTATTTTCATTGATATTTTCTACTATTCTCAACTGCCAAGTGCATGCATTACACACCTGAAATATCACCACACTGATTTCTCCTGCTCCCCCACATGACTCCAATCTACTTGTGAAACCAACAAATGGTACATTACTGTCAATTTCCGAATCCTTCAGGGAGTGAAGTTTATCCCAGGCTCAGCTGAGCATCAAGGTCAGATTGAAATGGGCAACCAAGACAACCCATTTGGTCCTGGAGACACTGCAACTTTAAAAAGCCAAAAGGAGGCTTAGCAGAAGAGCTGACAAGAAAGCACATCTCTCAAGCTTATTTTCTTTTCTTTCCCCATATTTAAAGCTATTTTAGCAGCTAACATTTGTTTAGCACAAAGGAGTTTATTTCCTCTCAGAATTTATTTTCTTTCCATTGTTTACGCTTTCTGTTCAGTCACTGACTACTTTTCACTCTCATTAAGACTATTTTTTAATATTCATTTTAGAACTGATTGCATTTTTCTTCAGTTTACAGGTGTAGACATTTAACTGGATCCAGGACATTAATTATTTCTTTCTTCCAAGTCCAATCATGTCCTTTTTGCCTATATATACTACCCATTTGCTACTAACCTGCTGATTCCTGTCTAATCCCATTATTTTTTATTTTCTCACACTTTTTGTTTACTTTGCTGCTCAATTACACTTTGTATTTAAGTTAAAGGGTGAATAACTTTTTCCCATCAACACCAAAGAGTGGTGTAAGTACTCTAAAATGAACCAAAACCTGCTTTTGTTTAAGCAGGTTTAAGCAGTTGCTTCTTAGCAACCAAGCCTGGTAAGTGAATTCTCTCCTTTAAATGACTGTTGCATGAAAAATACTCATATTATACCATAAAATATGTTCAGTAATGAGTCAAGTAAATCTACTGGAATTTCCACTACTTCTTGGTATTAACTTGGTATTAAAGTTACACATTTGGCAGAACTCATCACCTCTAGCCTTAGATGCCTGAAAGTTAAGGTAGTCCAGACTGCTTACGTAGACACTCCTATGGGCAGGGAAGAACAAAACCTCCTGAGTGATTCATCCTGTTCTAGGATGAATCTGGACCCCTCTTGGTATCTGAGAGAGCTGAAATGAATCATCCTCTTAAACACACAGCTTAGACTAGGAACCTATCTTTAGTCAGCTAAAGTTGGGGAAAACAAATCTGACTTATGCTGAAATGCTGAATACACAAAATACTGCATAACTAAAAAAAAAAACAAAACAACCCGGTCTTATTCAAACAACTTCAGTGTGTAATGTGGATAGAATTTTCATCTTGACCTTATAATTTCTTCCCAGCATTGACTGTTTCTGTTGTCTTCAAAAACAGCTCAAGATTTTAATGTGGTTTAAATAGCCTAATGTTTATCCAACAGACAACCCACTGTAATTCGAGGTGGTAAAGCTGGTCAGGAAATCTAAAGACTGTAAAAGAGACATACTACCAGAAACATGAGAGAGAACTCCAACTTCTCTGACAACACTGACAAGCGGGAAAAGAGAGACTTGAATATTAACAAGTAATTTCACTTTAATCTTTTTAACAAATTAAAGACTTCCCAATTTGTACTTAATCAGCTTGTACCACAAGTAGTTGTGGTATTTTATAGAAGCACATGGGTTAGCAGTTCTTCTCAAGCCTGCTGTTTTAATCCATGTTGTTCCTATCAGTATTAGGCTCTTACAAAAAGTCTCATACAATATAACTATTGAACTTTCTTGACTGGGAATGTTATAGCTGCTGTTAGGCACTCTATAATGCATTTTGCAATCAGCTAAATCAACAAAGTATTTTTAACAATGAACAGTTCAGAACTGACAGATCTGCTTTCTTGTTCGCAACTGCTTATCACGGCATAGATATCATGTATGTTTACCAGGTGCTTCCTATAGTTAGGATACCTTCACAGAAGCCGCTCACAAAAGATAAGGTCACAAAAGAGATGAAAAACGTGCAAGCCTCATACACGCATGACTTTATCATCAGACAAAATAGCTTTGGGTGAAGGACTGTAACAGTCACAAAAAGCAGCTTCTATGAAAGTGAGAGAACAATAAAAGTTTGAAATTCAGTTTGTTCTCCCTCTTCTTGGAAGCACAAATGTAAACTTAAATTGTTAACATCCTCATACAGCTGTTCAGAGTGAAACATCACTTCTCAATTATAATAAATCAGTTCAGAAATAAAGTGTTGCAAAGCCTGTAGCGCTCTGTATTGCCAAAGGAGAAAATAGATGCAATGCAAAGACTTGGGGAGTCACTTGCTGTGGGCTTTCATTTGGCAAGGACACAACCTCATGGATGGTGACAGACCAGTGTGACTGGCTGTGAAGGGGGAGGGGGCCTCCTCCTTCCTGCCACAGTCTACAGCGGCAGTAATTCTAGATCCAACCAAACAAGGATTCTGAGACTATACTTATGAACCAGAGCTTCAGAAACTATAGATCAGCAATCAAAAACTGTCCTTTGTTACTCACTTTATCTCAGTGCCTGCAACCAGTAACAGAGCTTACACACACTGATAATCCTGCCCTTGAATCCTAAGAAACACACTGTAAGCTGAGGATTGTTGCCAGGAACCTCTCTTCAAAAGCCACACTCAGTAACTTTGAAATAAACCATATACAACTTAAAATACAAATACTTAATTCATTCAATGTAACTTACTTTTTAGCAGCACACACTATTCTTAAGAATACAAATGACATCTAACAGGCCTTAACTAATCCTGTGAATTACCTCTTTTTAAAGTATTCTATGTATGTATTTAACTATAATTGTAATGGCAATACAGGTTTCAGCAGAAATAAATCATTCTGAGTATAAAATAATGCAAAAGATAATTATATAAGCTTTTGGAATGGTAATGGAACTGTGAGACTAAAGATACTAAATAATATGGGAGGGATGTTTCCACACTTTGTCATATTTGCCAAATAATATGAGGACAAGACAAATAACTACAGTGAGTACAGGGCCATGCAAATGGGTTTACACTACAAGCCTTGCAAGGACAGAGAAACAGAGGAAGAGATCAGATGCTACCACTATCAGACTGTTATCAATTCATCTGATATCAGAAATAATTTCAGTGGAGCCCATAAAAATCAACTGAGACACCCTATTCTACAAAACAGAAAATATGAGCAAACTCTGGCCCTCAGATGATTGATTTGGTAACGTACCTGAAAGAAACCAGCACTTGAACAAGTTAATCCACTGCATTTTACTTCAGATTATATTAATCACCTCAATACTTTGCTTCTTTGCAAGCAATTATTGTTTTCTGTCATGCTGATTAACAATCATAATTTCTCCTGGGATAAACCTCATTTGAAATAACTGTATGTTTCCATTTTCCCTAAGCACTCCTAGAATTATTTGTCCAGCAATTCTCAGAAACAATGCGTTGTCTCTTTCCCTAATTTTTAGGATCAGTCTGTGAATATTCAAGTGTTGGCAAGTGCCCACACATGTGCAAGCTGTTAGCTGTCCAAAATAGAGGTATGAAACTATTTTAGTTCCTATTAAAACCACCACTTTGTTTAATGAAATGACATCTTGACACATTACATCTCAGCACAGTGATCATGTTAAAAAGCAGTGTCAATTATTTCTAACCATTTCGGCTACAGCACTTTTCTCCTGGGAAAAGACACTGCTGTGCAGCACATTCATCTAGACTGAGTCTGGCCTTCTTCTTTCTCTACATGTTTGATATGTTCTCATTATCGCCACTGTTTGCTTTTGAAGTCCTTTCAAGACAAGGATCATTCATTCAAATGTATTTTCTGCAGAACAGTGAAAGTGTTCTCTACATTGTATTCCTGACTTTCTTTTTATTAATAGGTTTTATATATATAAATTTTTAGGCAGAAACTCTAAACACCTGTGCTACAAATGAGCATCATTCAGATGTACTGGCTACTCAAGAGCTTCTATCAGTTTTAAAAAAAGGAAAAAAAGTCTCACATCTTTTCAATCTTTCCCCATTAAAACTTCAAATACAAGAACTCTTAGATATATGCAAGTACTAGCCTAGGGTTCAAACTACATAGCTCTAAGCACTTGATTAGAAAAGCAGCAGAAGCATATTTTAAAAGATATTTACATGCCACAAATAAAGACTATTGCTTAATATAATTTTCAAAAATTATTTCAATGGAAATCAACAATCCATGAGATTCTAAACCAGCCTGAAGCAGAACATAGAGATTATTTCAGAGAAATTCTAACAAGTGTCAAATTCTAAGTCTAAAGGCTCTTCTGCAAGTTCATATTCCAATTTAATTATGTAACAATTCTGTTCCATCCCTACTGCAGAAATATTCAATCTCCTGTAAGAATTCTTCATCCAACCAAGAACATCCCGTTTTATACTTTGCAGCTAAAATCATTATCATATTCAAATCCAGTTTTTATGTCACTTCCACACGTGACTACATAAATAACATCAATAGGTACCTGTTCCTACACAGTTCAACCTTAATTTACTTTGTTGAAAACAACTGGATGTTTTCATTTTAAATAATCAACCCTTGAGATGGTTCAATATCAAAAGCAGCCAATTGCCTATCATTACATGTGTGTTCCCACATACATGTTACATTACACATGATTTCAAAACCAGTCTAGGCTTCTGTGAGTCAAACCCAAGAAAAAAGACTGAGCAGTCAAAAATATGTGTTTCTTTTTCTCTATCCAGTAGTAATATTTTTCTAGTCAATATTTATGCAATGATGACATAAATGGGGAATGTGCTTTGTTTATTTTTACTGATCCTTTCAGAGGTAAATCACAGCAAATATACAAATACAGTGTACAACCTGTGAGCAAGTCTGCTTTTTGGACCTGGGCTGACAAGAATTTTTTCAGCCACGTCTTAGAACTCTTCAAACACATTCAGAATTTTTGTATCAAGGCCACCAAATAAGACAAAAAAGAGACAAAATGGACCTTCATTACAGATGTACAGTACACATGAACTAAGAACATGTGGTGAAATTTGTCATTTGTGCATTTCATGTTTTAAAGAAGATTACCCTTATTAATTTGCAATTCATATTCTGTCAAATTTGACCTCAGATTTAAGTCAATCCAAGTTCAAGTTTTGTGACTTTCTAGAAAGAGGACATTACACTACTTGTTGTAACCAAATAATCCCTTCGTGAATTCTATCCCTAGCTGAGATAGAATGCAGAATTTCATTGTTCTTAAGAAAACCAAAATGTGCTGACTGAAAAGACTGGAGTTGCTTTGATAAACTGCTTAAATTTGAGTAAGCTGTTTAAGTGTTTCTTGCACTTTTTAATTCTGTACAGTTAAAATAATGTTTTCCATTTGGATCTATGTATTTATTTCTTGAAACACAGATTTCTAGTTTCTTTTTGAGATACAATTTTCTGTTTGATGAGCGTTTAATGTCTTGATTAGAAGAAGGGTTTGCTTGTTTAACTTAGGTCAATTTTTAATCCAACTAAAGTTGATTTTAATGCCTACATAAATTTAAGCTGGACTGACAATATGGCCTGTCAGGTTTAAACATGGGTTAGCAGCAAATAAAATAAAGTACAGAATGGACAATCTTGTATTTTTTATTCTGGAAGCCTTAACATGCTCTTTACTGAATGGTGAAAAAAAATACAAAAAAAACCCACTTCAACCTTTTCAGATATCTCTTTTCTCTTCTAGAAGGAAAACAGGTGGTCCTCTGAGCTCCAGCATAAGTAAAGAATGAGAAACCATAAGAGGTAAAGTACAAGGCAAATGCTGATGTTCAGATGAAAAAGATCTCCTTTTATCTTGCTAGGATCCAATCTAATTCTGACTTAGCATTGTTCAAAGGCTGTTATCAGAGAAGCCCCTTCCTTTTTTTGTCCATACAAACAAGCATCCAACAAGAAGTACAGCAGATTAGAATCACAGAATCGTCAGGGTTGGAAGGGACCAGGGTTCATCATGTCCAGCTGTCCACCCAGCACCATCAGTAACCCCTAAACCCCATCACCCAGAGCCAGATCCAGACACCTCTTCAACACCTCCACAGATGCTGACTCCACCAACTCCCTGGGCAACCTATTCTAGTGCCTCACCACCCTAATGCCTGACAGTGAAAAATGTTTTTCTAATAATTAATCTGAACCTCCCCTGTGCCAATTTAAGGCCATTTTCTCTCATCCTCTCACTGCAGGCATGGCAGAAGAGACTGAACCCTACCTCACTACAGCCTCCTGTCAGGTGCCAGTAGAGAGTGGTGAGGTCCCCCAGCCTTGTATTCTAAAGATGTTTCAGTTGAATGTGATACAGATGAACATAAGGGAACCATTCCTCTGGGGAATACGAGAATCCAACAGTGTCACAAACATGCAGACAAGCCAGTAAGAGGTAAATATTGCATTCTTGGAAGGAGTAGGGCTGTGAGTTCTTATGCGTATTCTAGTTCTCTTAGGAGAAGTAAACACATAGATGCCCTCTTCTGTCTCTGATTACCAAAAATAATGAATGTATCCTTCATTTAGTCAGAAAGACTACATAAATAAAATGCAATGAATTAAAATAACCTAAAAATTTTGAAGGAATATGGGCTCCAACAGAACAGAAGTATTGCCAGGGAAAGATAATGTCAGGTTCAGGGAGGGGGGGTGTCTGGTGCGACGCAAAGCCGAGGGCTGTGCAATCACCTCTATCAGTGCTCTATCAGTGTCTACACTCCAGCCAAATCCAGAGAAAACAAGGAGTCAAAGATTCAGGTCAATAAGCTTATAGGCGATTTGCACAAACTGCTCCTGCAGCAAGGTAAAAAACAAAGTCATATTGGCTTTTCTTTTTTATTCCTTCTCTTTGAACTCCTTGGTCCAAACACACCCTCGAAATGTCAGTGTTATATGCAAGAATTTAAAGAGCTGAGCTTCTTAATCCCGTTAAGAAATAAGAACAAAGTTGCCTGTAAAGATCTCCTTATTGAGCTAAAAGTGATTATGGTATAGCTGCCTTCTGCTGATCCTACTTCCACTTGCTGTAGCAGAAGTGGTAGAAATTTGTCATGAAATGCATTACTGAAAAGGAAAAAAAAATCGATGAAAACATGGGGAGAAAATAAAGAAAAGAAGGCATAAATCTACTGTTTGATCCAGAAACAGAAAATAGCGAGCATATTGTTAGTCACTACATGCGTACATGAAAGAAGCAAGGAATAGTTACACATTTGCACACAGGCATACACACAGACACAAAGTCATACTCCAGAGGAAAAAGGGACACACAGAAATCACTTTCAGGGTGTTATTATAGATGGTAGCATGATAGCTTTACTCATGAAGTATGAAGGGATAGATTAATAAATGGACAAACTTAGCTTTATATGTGCTTTCTTGTATGAGGACTCACACTGCAGCTGTTTCTCTGAATCTCAAGCCTGGCTGCACAATCAGGTCACATGGTTTAATATAAAAAAATCCAGTTCCAAGCTGGTCTGGCAGGCTAGTAACAACGTACATGAGTATGATTACATGTACATGAACAGAAAACTTAGTTCAGGTTTGGAACATCTCTTCCTGCCCAAGAACAATATGAGAATATAGAACAAGGTATAGACCCACTATGCCAGCCATTTATTCCCCGTGTTTCCTTCTTGCTGACTTAGAACTGTATGTGAGTTTCTGACTGCACTGGATTCCCCTCATTTTCCTCTTCCCCCACAAATAAAGATAACCAATGTATCAGGAACCCGAACCACTCAACCAGCTGCAAACACACATCGCTGCAGACATACATAGCAGTGTGTGCCACAGATCATAAAATCCCTGCATCCTAAAACAACCACTCTCCATCCCACCTCATGTATCCTCCCTATCACCCTATGTCATCAACTGAAGCAGAGTTAACATTGGGAAGCAGAAGCCACTTGCTTCTGCCACCAGGAGCTTTAAGGCCACTGAATCTCCCTCCACTGAGGGCTGGTGCCAATGCTGCCATGTGATGAAGTAACCATGGAACACCTAAAACACGAGGAACAAGAGCAATAGTCATACTACAAGCAATGAACAGGAGAATTTGACACAATGGTCTTGGCAAGCAGCAAGAAATGAACCTGCCTTTTTCCCCTAATTATCACATACGGACATTCCTTCATTTGCCTCCTTCTTCTGGCAACAGTCCACCATTTGCTCTTTTGATTATAAACCTTCTCCATTTTCTTCTCTTGCCTCTTTCCTTCTGTGAACACAGCTACTTAACTATCTGCTAATCTCAAATGATCTCTTATATCGCTTAAGATAATTTTCCTTTGAAAGTTAAACCCTCATTGAACGCTTCTGCTAGGAAGGTCACAAGAAAATGTAGTTTGTTTAGCCAGTTACCACCACTATCAAAAGCCACCAAGGCTCCTATTCTCCTTCCTGTTTACAGGGAGTAAAACATGTCAGCATATGAGCATAGCAAACTTCCCAAGTAACAGACAAGAACTTTATTTTTATTTTTCCTGAGGATATCTAGGCAAGATGACAGCAATCAGAGACTAGAAAATTAACTATAAACTACTTCACCTCACAAATAATCTTGATTTAAAACTGATTTTCACCCCATCGCCTTCAACTTGGTCTTTGTATTATTGTTGTTTTCCCCTGCTTCTATCTGCCCTTCTGCAATCATTAGCCCTAGCATACTTCTTCTCACCTCTTTTAGCATCACATTACTTTGTTATTCCAACCTGCAGTAGACAAAATTTAATCTTTATGTCTTATCCCCTAGCTTCCAAATCCAGCCTTATCCTTGTTCTTCATGGGAGACAGGCTATCTTCTCCATACACAGACTGTTAAAATACTGACATTTAGTAATAAATTTTCTACATCTGAACTTAATCTGAATTATTCTTAATCTGATACAGACACTGATTCCAGATGCCCACTGATTAAAAAAATATTCAGCAAGGGAAATTCCAGCTAATAAAGTCTTCGTGTGGACAGCATCATCAGATACCCTCTTTATTGGCTGTACACCCATTTGTAGTAACTAAAAATAAACAGCAATTTTCAAGGTGGTTTTCAAACCGCCAAAATGCAATGCACTATCATCAAGGCTACCTTCTACAAAGTTTTTGTTTCTACTTCAAACATAGACATCAATGCAGATTTGTAATAGAACACCACTATCCTATTTCCAAAATACTCCTTTTCTCCTAATCTCACTGTCAAAACTGCAAACAAATCAAACTTAACTGCCATCAATTATGAAGCTCTTCATCCAAAAGGTTAAAAAAAACAGAGCTGGAAGCTTAAAGGAATCCCTGACAAATAGTAGGTTGGTAATTCCTATTTCAGTTTCAATCATTGTTCACTTCTTCACATAGACCACATAGGAATAAATATCCACATGCAGCAAAGTTAATTTTGTGGTACTGCAGAAGTGTGGGAGAGGAGGAACTTTCCAGATTCCTTGTCATAAAAGCCATTAGTGAGCAAAAGGAGAAGGGAAAAGTAATAGTGGAGAGTCAAAATTTTGAAAATGGAGAAGTTGTAAAATGACATGTAGCTCAATCAACGTGATTAATTTGCTTCACACTTTGCAGAGGCTTTCGTCTTCACCTTCTTATTCTGGCAACTATTCTGCTGTATCTATCTCACAAACCCAAATTAATAAGATGGAAATGACAAGTATGGCTTTATAAAGGCTCCTGTTTGCAATTTAGACAGTAAGGGACTGCTCTCTGCTTACAATACCATCAGGCACAGCCTGACAGGAAAATCTCTTCAAGAAGCCAGTTACCGAGTTGTGAACCTGTAAGTTCTCTATTCTCATTCCTCAAAATTAATTGTGACCTCAGTAAATTTTTTGCCTTCAGTACCTAGTTTGTATAGCAAAAATCCCCTGGTTTTAGGTGGCAGTTGAATTTACAGAGCTGGGTAAGTATAAAAAACATACCATGGATGAAGCCTCACAAACACCTCCTCCCCAACAGCTGTGTCACTTGTTCCCCATGCCTCTTGATTCTTGCAGGAAGCCCCGCTACTCATTTGTCCTCTTGTTCTGGGTCAGCTGGGAAGAAACCCCAGGGGAGGGAAATAGGGAGACAGGACAGATAAAATTTATATCCAAGAAAACACCTTTACTTTCTAAAACCATTAATGGTCCATGCTAGCAAGGGCAGAATTCAGAGACAGCATAATGGATTCCCATGCCAGTTCTGATATATTTCTGTAAAAAGGCAACCTGTTGCATGAGAAAACATAGATCCACACTTATTTTTCCCTTATCTGGAAATACTTATGATTTACAGGCTGCCAATACTGTCAAAGAGCAGAAGAAAAATCAAAAGTCAGGCCTCCAAAACAGAAATTAGATTGCCTTTATTTGTTCTCTAACTTATTTGGTATACATCTCATTTTCATGTTTTTTCATTTCATGATGACTTTTCACTCATGATGTTAAAAAAGTATTTCTAGTAAAAAAAGAAAAGCTTATTTCTCATACTATCTTTTAATTTCAATACTGAAGCTCTACAAAGAAAAACAAAAGGCTATGAATTCTTAACAGATTCATAAAAAAAATGAGAATTAGTCTAATTTTTTATATTTCCTATATAATAGAGTCACAAACCCTTCCACTAAGAAAAGAACACAAAAGAAATTTATTTGCTTTCCAGATTAGTTTTTTCTTCTTAGGGTTTATTGTCAAGAAAACATAGGTGGCCTCATGCTAATGACATTTAAGATGTGACCCTGAAGAAGTTGGACATTCAACAGAAGTTAAGACATTAATAAAAACCCAGCACATTTCCAGTCTCCCATTCCATCCTTTTCCAGGGAGATTCCCAATTTGCTTCAAAGTGGGACTCTTTGTCACACTGCCTCAGCTGGAGGTAGATTACAAATTTTATGTTCCCCTTGATCCTTAGAAATCTCCTTTTCAACTCTTCTTCTGCAGCAATTGCACTGGAGAGACTTAAGATTCTTTTGTAACTACAACACACAAACTGCTGGGACGTCAGAAGGTATTTAGCCTGAAGAATCAGCAGATGTCCTTAATAAAACATATAATCAAGATAATCAAAATTCATATTTAAATGTATTCCCATTTGATGCCTGATCTTCTTTAATACAATGTCCTGGATTCAGTGATTTCCCTCAAAGATGTGTTTATTTAAAGGGTGGATCCAAGATAAATTGAAATTCAATGTAAATTTGCAATATTGATTGCTATTTTTTTTTTTAATAATTTTTTTTCTTGATTTCATCTAAAATCACAGTACTTTCCACTGGTAGGTCCTGGAAATGCAGCTAGAAATACAGAGAGGTAACTAAATCAAACTGATATGATATGAACTAATAGTGGGACATAGTATTCCACTGCTGACATGAGAAATTCAAGAGACACCAGTATAACAATTACGTAGATAGTGGTTTCAATATTTATTTAGTACTGCCAATAACAGGATGAGTACTTTTTTCCAGCTAAGGAAAATGGTGTCCAAAAGGCATGTGAACCAGTGAACACAAAGTAATTGTGGTATTTGTTCACACCACATTTGTAGTAGTACTAAATTCTTCCTGCTTGTAAAGAATCTATTGATAATCTGGTCTCTCCCCACAATAAGATTTGTAGATGCTGAACTCCAAACTATGGATTAGACTGTTTTGATATCTTAGGGTGACTTACTAGGACATACAGAAAATACATTGTAATGCCTTTGTCACTGAATACTCTGCAGTCAGAACACTTGACTCGTCCAACAGATTTATTTGACTTTGTCCAAGACAGATGAAAATAATACAAAACCAGAAGCACATCAAGTTATCAAGGGAAAATATATGTCAATGTCCAGGAAAGAACAGAAAGACAGAGAAACCATCAACATCCAAATGCCCGAGGAACTTGTGGACTAACAGAAGAACACCACCACAACAATTTCAGCTATTTGATAGGCATCCTTACCTGCAGAAGAAACAATAAAGCAATCAAGTGGATATCTGGCAGGAAGAAGGTTATTTATTGTTCTAAATAACAATAGTGTTTTTGTCTGCCAGCTGACTGGGAAGCAGCACAACCTTGCAGACAGAACTGGTAAGAATGAATTGGCGAGTCTCATGTTAAAATACCTCAGTCTTCAGTAATTCCCAAATAACAAATGCACCAAAAAGGTGTTTGCAACTTCAGAAGTTATTCTTTCACAAATCACTAGTTTTCTACTGTGCATAATAAATTCTATAATAAGCTCTATTTTAATCCAAGAATCTACAGATGCAATCTGTTTTCCTAGCAATGTTTCCTAGGCAGGGAAGCAACGAACAGACATGCTGCATTGCTAGCTTCAGATCTGATAATAATTGACTTCTGGGGCCTGTTCTCTACAGTTAAATATGTAGAAAATAACACTTGGAGGAAAACATTATGGCAAGATGATTCATGTCCCTGAAGTGTCCTTCAACATACTTAAATATTTATCCCTTACCAGGCTTAATTTCACAAGTGACTCAATTTCCTGTTTTTAAGGTAGCATTGATAGGGCTTTTTGTACATTTTAAACAAAAAAAACCTCTTTGACCAATTGGACAAAATTTGGACACTATTCTCTCAAGAGGCTGGCTACAATGATTACCTTTATTACAAAAGTATTCCACTTCTTCACAGCTCAGATTTTCAGGCTCAAACTCTGCAGAAAAGCTTTCCTCCAATGGAAAGTCTTCTTTTGAGATAGTATCATTTTCCTCAGACAGGCACTCTTCTTCTTCATCCTCAGTGGCATCTTCAAGGGGCCCTTAAAAAAGAATCAGGGACACTGTGGCAAAACCATCTAACAGGACAATGTGAAATAAAACCTCAGAGAACTTTTAACTGGCATTCTTTAGCTAGTTTTTTTTTCCTTTCACAGCTGTGTTCAGCATTTATTAGAATTGGACAAACACCATTTTATGGAAATTGAAATTGAAAGTGACTTTTCCTGATGACTTCAAATCAGAATATGCAAACTGTCATTAATAATATGTATTAATAATACTCGCACATGGGGGTTTTTCATTATTCATTGGGCTCTACTATTAAACACAGACAGTTTTAACAGCTGAAATCAAAGCTGTATTTGCAAAACGACATAAACAGTGAAGAGCTTTCTCTTGTTTGCTAGTGATTGTTTTTGATGCTGAATTACAGCACTCAAAATGTTCCTTTGCAAGCTTTGTTAATCAAATTAAATGTACTGGCAACAGTGAAATACTACAAAGGTTTTGACAGCACAAACTTCAGCTTATTCTGCTATTTTGCTTCAACCAGCCCCTGATGGTATCCATGATCATTCATGCCAGACTATTTAACAGATTCCCAGTCAATGGACATGACTCAAGAGATTATTTATTCATTTCTCAGAGACCAAAAAGATGTCCTGGTAAACATCCACCCAGGGCTACAAAAACTTAAGCCGGTTACAGTAACAGGGCATGAGTTTGAATCTGAAATGGTAGTTTGAGGTCTTTGACTTTTCTTCTAGTTACCTAGAGATATTACTGCTACAGATCCTCTCAAAGACACAGCACCAGACAGATTATAACATGTAACACCAAGGTTACCAATTAGAATATACGCAAAAATTAAAATCTTTCTTATATACACACACTTCAAAATCATTTGTTAATAGCAACTATTTGCTAAAGACATCTCTTGTGCAGGATGTAGAATTTCACCCTAGATTTAAATAGAGATTTGAAATAACTCAACATATTTTAATTTAACAAAGATTTTATTAAATGTCAGTATGTTTCAAAATCCATCTTAAGACTGGATTTCAAAAGAGAGATTTCATTATACATGGTTGAGGCTTGAAAAAAATTACGTATTTCACTCTCCAATGAAAGCACAGCCTCATTTATAATTGACTGAGTATTTCTTCTTCAAAATGAAAGCGAGCTAGCTAATGAAAAAAAATGTGATTTGTATTTATATGATAGTTTTACAGTATTAAATACACTATTCCTATATAATCTATCATGCTGAGATACAATACATAAATGATTCTGTTGTGTTCAGTGAAAAGGAAGGAATAAATTTTTAAAGAAATCAAATATTGACTACACTCTAATTTTAAGTAATTTATTACGAACCAGTGACTACCTACATTTATTAAAACAGCAAAATTCACTTTAGGCTAGGTTGTGTAATTCTTGCTTCAGAGGAATATGATGGTTACTTTTTATTGAAATTGATTGAGATTCCCAGCTGGGATTCCATAAATTAATATAGCTTACTATCTTTCATGGAAATATGACTCTCTGTGCCAGCTGAGAATCTGACCAAATGAGCCCACTTTTGTAGACACATACTCACCAACAGTAGCTGTCATTCAACAATATAGCTCCTAAAATAAGGGGCTATTATTATGGCTGAAGAAATAAAGATTCTCACTATCAAAGTATCCATTACTGTTAATTGCACCTTCCAGCCATGCTGGGAAAAAATCCAGCAACTGCATATGCACAGGGAATGAAGAGTGGCTATGGCACTGTACAGAACAGAGAACAAAGCACGAGCACACGCTGGAGCAGTGCGCTGCAGCTCAACATGGGCACTCCAGGCACCTTACTTGTGTCCAGGCTCATGTAAGGAAAGCACAAGGGGTTCTGCACAAATTATCAGAAATACTACTCAAATTTCATTTTATTATTAAAAGCTGACATTGCCTGTAGAGCCATTTACTGGTGTGTACTCCTGGTAACACCTGGATAAATAAACTAGGAAAAAAATAGGCTATTTTAGGGAAACATAATTTTTTGACACACATAAAAATGTATTAATACCATATTTTGCATCACTTTGTGTACAGCTATAAGCTTAATAAATTTTACAAGTATTTTAAATCTGAGGAAAAAAATTAAAATTCAGCCAACATTTTCAGTGAAAGTCTATTTCCTGCTGAATGAATAGCTCTTTGTTATTGACTTTTGCAATGTGTCTTACAAAATACAGCAAAAGCAATTCACCTGCAAGTAATCCAATTGGCATGTATACATGATATTTAGGTCTGTTCCTAGATGTTAAACCAGTTTGTTTGATCAGGTCACCAATATGTAATCAGCAAGCTAATCATCACTGTATGTTAATTAGGAAAAGAACAGAAATGCAGTTGCTATGCTTTCATTTGCAGCAGTCATGGAAACATACCTTATAATTTCCATTGACACTCTTTCCAAGAAAGGAGAAGAAATACAATGTACACACCAGCTCCACAGCGCTGATTCAAACCCCTGTCATTTTGCAGGCCGGGACTTAATTTTTTAAATCAATCTTACACTAAAAAAAATACTGACTAATGCTACTATAGATATATCCTGTGTACAAACAGGTAAGTAACATCTCCTAAAGTTACAAGGCCAAGCATTTGCAAGTAGAAATATAAATGCTGTCACATCCCAAGGAGATCAGAGGTGTGCATGCATCTACACCAGGCTTTGCCTTGCACGTGCAGCCCACGTACCAAACCCAGGGGAGTTTATCCAGGCACATACAGGAACACAGAGCTTTACCTAACGGGGGCTGGCATCACAGCCTGTGCCCCAACACCAGCAATGGCAATTGCTGATGCTGAAGGATCCATGCATAAATATTTTTCTAGGTTTCAGGCGGCTGCTGCCTTGTCCAATTCACCCATCTACAACCCGATCTTTGGGACAAAGTCTGTCTTACACATGTTGAGCTGTCTTTCATTTTTTAAATGTCAAAATACATTCAGCTCATGTCCAGGGCTGGTATATTGTAACTGATAACTAAAGAAACTCCTTTAAGAATAACTTAACTAAAACCAACTCCCAAGAAGAAGATCAAAAATTAGGTATTTCTTAATTGCTAGTTTCATGGGAACTCAAAATAGATGATTTCTGTGTCCATATTTAATTACCACTCAAACACAGAGTGGGTTAAACACTAAAATCCAAAGCCATTACAAGGAAATAGAAATAGAGCAAATTCTCTGTTCTTGACTACTTTATCTAATTACTTACACATAAACAGACAATAAATAAAAATACATTTTCAGAATCTCACAATAAGAGTATATGGAACTAAATATTCTTGACAAATGCAAAAACATTAACTATGCAGGATTATGTTTGCCTGAGTTGGTCATATGCCAGCAAAAACCTCTAGCTGCTACCAGTAAATTACATCAGCTAGAGAACCAAGAATTTATCTGGTTCAAAGACTTATAGGTAGGTTATCAACATTGACTAGCTCCTATCTAGGGAAAAACCTGCACAAAAGCTACTGCATCTTCTTACCTGATTTAAAATACTTAAAACTACTGGGTCATACAGACAAAAATAAATGTGTTTTAAAACAATAGAGTTTCTTTTGACTGTTTTCTGTGATAGTGCTTTTTTCCCCACAGTTGTTATTATGTTGATATATTACCTTCAACAGTCCAAATATACATCAATCAGTTACTTTAGCATCATGCTTTACTTTCTGCATTTCTTTTAAACTGTTGATTTGATTCAATAGTATTACTCCCATTACTTAAACTAATCATGTTATTAAGTACTTGTGTCACAACATGCACTATGTCTACTTTTATTTCAGCTGGACCAGGGTTAAGGTCCCATCCTGTTCTGCTGAAAAATCCTTTAATAACTGCTGATTATGACTTTAAAGCCAGTAGCCATAATGACAGAGCAATGAAAATCCAAAAATTGCTACTACTGAAATTCATCTGAGTGTCACAGTGATCTGACAACAAACAGCTCTGAGATATGATTAGACTCTTTAATAATTAAAGCAGTAAAATTTCAAATTTAAGCAGTTTAAGAATTTAGATGACTAGTTAATTCCAGAGATAGTCTAGATGTTTGTCTTCTCATTTCAGCAATTCTTTTCCTATTAGCAGTTTGTAAAAGAACATGATGCAATATAAGGAGAGGTGATTCTGAAATACTTCAGATTAGCTAGATAATGATGAATAGTTAAGGATTTCCAATCACACTAGGTAAAACCTCAATTTCTAATCTTAAATAGGGGTACTTTAATTTGAGACAAATTAAGTCTCTATTAACTCATTCTGTATTTTGCACAAAGACCTGAAAAAAACTTTTTCCTTTATAAAATGAACAAATAATCATGTTGTGTACAACAGAGGATTTAGAGGGGTTGAGCAGTTTGCTTACTCAGTACTTACTCCATGAGTATTTATTGATATGAACACAAATATCAACTCTTTTTGCAAACAGCAGAGATAAACGAGACACAGTAGAAAACAGTACAACTGGTGACAGCAATGAAATAGTCAATGTGGTAGAAATCTGTATGGCTTAGTGGACACAGTAGTCCACTTTGAGAAACCACCACATATAATTTGATACAAATAACAGTATCCACTGAGGAGAGGCTGAAGAGTGAGCTGCATGTGCCTTCATGGAGAAAATTACTTCTGATTGAGGCCACTTGCCAGCACTGTGTGGGGAAATCTGAACTGTGCTCCCTAATTTGTACCAGATTTACAGGCATTCAAGGACGCATTTTTTAGCACTATTATTAAATGCTAAATAAATAAATATTCCTAAAATATCATATACTGTAATGTAAATGCAAACATAGAGATGCAAGCACACAAAGATAGCTACTAAGTGACAATCCCAACACCGTGAGTAACAGATGCTACCTCAGCACTTAAAAGGACAGGCCACATTTAACAAAACAGTTTTAATAACACATAAGAGTGTGAGAATGAATGACCATCAGAAAAGGATTTACACTCACTTAACAAGAGACACTTCTGCTACAATAAACACTCTTCTTAACACAAATTTGAGCATCGAACCCTTCGAGCACATTAGTCCTGATACATCAATGCTTGACTCCAGTGTTATGGTACTATAACTGTAATGAAATAATTGAAATTCAATAACATTAAATGGGTAATTTCTGTAATAATTTCTCATAGTCAAATTCATCAGACTTTACCCTAATGAAACCACTTTAATGCACGCTCAAATTAAGCACGTGCTTCATATGCTTTCCTGTCCAGTGTTTTGCACTTAAAATGCATGTATCCTATAGTAGAAAAGTATCACTGAAATAATTACCTCATGAAAATGTGAAGTGGTTAGCTTCCTTCTCACCTACCAACATTCTCCTGCATTCCCACAGCAGCAACATAAATCAGTGCTCTTAACAAATTAAGCATGCCTCAGAAAGCCTACAATACTTGACAGTGAGTGGCTGGGGAGAGGTTAATGAGTATAATTAGTAGTAGCAGCATTAAATAGTAACAACTTCAATAAATCAGAAGCCTGAAATTCACTGGATCAACATCAGACATTTTGCATGTTCTGTGGGATCCATTCAGTATTTCCTAGGAAAACATGCTGCCACATACAGATTATCCTTAGCTTATGATAAGACCTAGGTATGTGATGCTCCCTGATTATAGAGGGAAAAGCTTCAAAAAAATCAATCCATTTATCTGCTGTTTCAACATGAACATTTCCTTCTAAGTAGAAACCATTACATAAGACAAGCAGCAGTCAAACACTTCCTATTAATTCACATTGGAGGGAATTTGTTTCTAAAAATTCAGTCAGGAATACTAAAAAATACAAGAGGGGGTTCAATTTACTTCATTTTAAATACGGTAATGGAAGTGAAGACACCATACAATAATTCAGAGTTCTCTTTGTCTTGGGAAGTTTCCCATACCCAGCTTCCTCAGAGACTTCTCCATCCTCTTCGGTCCATTGAGTTTATTCGTTATTTATCTTAACTTAATTATTTCTGTAATTCCTATTATATTTTGAGCTGTACTTAAGAGATGCAGTGCTGCCTGTGCACATTGAACCTCTCCAGTCTGTTTAGCAAATTGGCTGAACTTCAGAACTTTTGACCAGATCAGAAGATTGCTCCAATTTGTGAATCCTTACATCTTCATAGGGGCATCCAAGCAGAATAAACCACTTCTCACTTCCAAAATGGAAGACACTTTATGACCATGATTCAGTGAGGAACTTAATAGAGAGAAAGGAAAAGAAATGCTTTTTGGACACTATAAATCTATACCAACCTGATGTAATTGAGCTTAACAGCAAGAAAAAGGTACGAAAGTATATTTCTGTAGGAAAAGAAAGTTATTTTTAAACACGTAAGTTCTTCCTGCAGCCACTCACTTTTAACGTAACTTGCATCAGGGGATCTGGTAGGAAGGAAACATTTTTATTAATTTTCCCCTTATCTGTAAGAAGAATGCTGATTTTTTTTTTTTTTTCATTTACGTTCCTTGCCTGCAGGTAGCAGACCAAGAAAATCATATAGCAGAATTTTTTCCTTTTGATTAATTTCTTTCCATGTGTTATGTTATTTCTTATATATAATTGATTTCAGGTTTTGCTTGTAGCTGTACATCTTTTTATATCTGTACCTACTGCCTTCCTTCAATCAAGAAAGTTGAAGGAAATTACCTGAATTTTGTTAAGTTTATTAAAAAAGGAGCTCTGTGAATATTTAAATTGAGTTTTGAAATGGTAATACATGAAAGATATTAGAGAATTTTAATAGTAGGTTCAATTTGACCCACAGACTATTGTAGAAAGGGTCAAATTTTATTCAAATTATTTCTTTACAAAAAAAAAAAAATGAACCCTTTGATTTTATTAAAGTAGATTAATATTCTTCACTGCTAGGTCCTTTGGCACTTTGGTGCATGACAGCATTAACTGTGCTTGTATATGAACTTTTGAAAGACCTTTAAATGTTCCAGTAATTTGGAACTTCACTTTCATTTATCCTCTTGTCTTCTTTTCTCTTGCCATTATCCAAGAGGCCACAACAAAATTGACAGTGCCCATGGTCAGTTTGCTCTTAGAGCCAAGGCCAGAATATTTCCAATCAATAAAAGTGAAATGATGAAAAAGGAACCATTGAAAATATGCTTAGGGAGACATTAATTTCAAAAAATAGTGTCCAAGTGCACACAGAACATGAACTGCAAGACCTTTGCAGTTAAATATCAGACCTCAGTTTTCTAGCAGGGGCTCATGCCAAAATACATGTCTTAATTCTACCTACACTTGTAACAGCTGCACAGCAGATGCTCCACAGCAGATGCTGTTCTGTGTGTTTCTGGTGATACAAGGGGAGAAAGAGAAGAACAAAGGGGACAAGATGAGTATTGTGACTCACCCTACAAAAATCACAGCAGCAACACACACTACCAGAGTACCAGAGTGCACCAGTTTCCAATTCTCCTGAAGGGAATTTTTAACTGAAGCCTACAAAGCAAACAGCAAGCTGGACATAAAGCTCTCAAAGATGCATTTGTGATCCTTTTAGATAACTTCTCATGTTAGGAATAATTTTACAATGGTAGTTTATCATTGGTTTTCTTAAATTTAAATGAGTAAACAAGGAAGATTTCTTGCTTCCTTACACAGAAATATTATCCCTGAAGCATTTTTCCCTGAATTATGATGTATTTTGTCATTTTTAAACCCATCATTTATTTCTGTATGATTCCTATCTGCTAAATTTTACAGAACAAATTTTGAAACTACTGGTAATCTGATTCAAAATACTGGCAATATCATTTGCCCCATGATACACAGCTCCTTTTGATGAAAATATTATCCAGTTCTAGTGTATTGTTTTAGCTAGATAAATATGATGATAATGTTTAAACTTCTAGGCTTAAAAAAAAAACTGAAAAGGAAAGCACCACTTGTGTAAGAAGATGGCTTGTTAATTCTGTGTCCTTCCCTAAAATTAAATGTAAAAAAAAAAAGGTATAACTTTTTTTCTTAAGATGTTCATATTGTTTTTTACATGTAAAACATTTTAAGATTTGATATTCACCCTTCCAA
This sequence comes from Parus major, assembly GCF_001522545.3. Taxonomy (NCBI): domain Eukaryota; kingdom Metazoa; phylum Chordata; class Aves; order Passeriformes; family Paridae; genus Parus; species Parus major. The sequence goes on along the minus strand of NC_031769.1, from coordinate 132,139,441 downwards.
TAAAGAAAAATCCCTCATCTTGGATCTTACAACTAAGTAGATAAAAATTAAAGGTGCAATTTTAGAATAATACCCAGACTCTAGTTTGCTGTAGTACCAGAGGTAGTTGTTTTTTTTTATACTCAACCTAAGAGAACAGGGAATAGACACATCTACACCAGCCAATCTACACCAACACCTATCATACAGTATCTATGGTATGCTGCTTTAAACAGTCCAGGGAAATCCTCTGAGGTTTTGGGATCCAGAAATTTTCAGTGAATCCTTTCCTCCAGTCACAGCAAACTGTGATACTGGTAAAAGGACTTTCTTTCCATGTCCTAACCTCACCTTTTGGAATTTCAGCCATGCAGGTATCACACTGCCCGTGACTCAGGACACCTGGCTCTACAGCCCATCTCCATCTCCACGTACTGCTACAGCAAAGCAGTCTCCAACATCAAACCCCAAACAGGATGAATTTTATCTTACACACAGCCAAGTGATATTTGGAGTTGAAAGCTTTTCAGAGCCATGAAGGCAGCAAAAGTTCACTCTGCTTCCAACGCCAGTGCTGCCCTTACCCCAAGCACAGGACTTCACTGGCAATCACTTGTGTAGTGAGTGACACATACTGGTATTTCCTAATCACTGTTCTCTCTCACCTGCTGGAGGGAAAAATGTGATGCAAGTAGAAGCACTTTGAAGCCACTAATGATGCTGCTGCAGTGTATTTAATGGCCAGCATGTTAGCTACGATGAAAGAGGAACCTCACATCAAGTACATTAAGGGATCAGAGGAATACATACTCATTACTCACTGTAATTTTACATCCCCAGTTTCAAGACAAAATACTCACATTTTTCTCATCCAGCAAAGACACACTATACTACTGTAGAAAATAAAGGGGGCTTTTTTCTTCTGTTTATTTAATATTTTCTAAGTTTGTATGTAGCTGCAGATTATTCCTGTTCATCTTTTGTTTCTAGCTGCATTTCCTCAGATGGAAACTGGTCTCATCTATTTACATCATCATGCAGTTAAATCAAAAAAGCAGAAAAAAGGAATCTGAACTTCTTAGGTCCAGAAATCAGTACTGAACCCATGACTTCCCTCTCCAGTTACTATTTCTCTTGAAATTACTATTGCTTTTTTCCTCCCTGCCTTTTGCTTATATAAGTGGGACAGAGAATACTACTGAAAAAAGAGGCCCCTGAAGACAGCCCAATCTCTAGTAACATGACCAAAGTTACAAAGATTTTATGTAGAATTCAGTGCCAATTTGAGTTAGACCTCAATAAATAGCCAGCATACCTAAAATGATTCATAACACAACCACACAGTTACAGGAAAAACTCTGAAACACAGCAGGTGATGTAACAGACACACATGGAAAAAAAACACCATGCTTAATGTGACTGCCAGTTCTAAAGTATCAGGAATGAGAAGCTGAGAAATTAAAATTAACTAAATCACAAGCTTTGTGATCTTTGTCTCACAGACATGTACTAGAGTGTGGTAAATTCGCCTATAGAGGTTCTTCAACTTGATAATAATATGACCTGATAAAGCAGGTTCACCTGCTCAGGGTTATGCACAGGTGGGTTTTGAATATCTACAGAGAAGTGGACTCCACAACCTCTCTGGCAGCAAGTTTCAGAGTTCAGTCATCCATAAAGCAAAGCTGTTTTTCTTCACATTTAGATGAAACTTCCTGGGTTTCAGTTTGTACCCTTTGATCCTTATCCTGTCACTGAGGACCACTGAAAAGTAGAAAGTGCCTGTACTGGTGCAGGGGGTTACTGCTTCCCAGGTGCAGGATCCTGTACCTTTGTTGAACCTCATTAGGTGTCTCTCCACCCAACTCAGCCTGCCCAAGTCTCTCTGAAAGGCAGCACAGACTTCAGATTTATTAGCCACTCCTCCCAGTTCTGTATTTTCAGCAAACTTGCTGAGGGAACACTGAGATTCTTAGAGCCTTGAATTTTAAATACCTAGAGAGGATTTGCTATTTTTAATCCCATCATTGGAGTTTATTGATATACAGAACAAAACGGAAGGGTCTCTAATTAGAACTAAATCTTTAGATCAGATTGTAAAATAAATCAGATTGTAAGCTAAAATAATAGAGTGTATTTGAACAAAAAAAAAAAAAAAAACTGAAAAAAGTCAGGTAGAATAAAATTATTCTATTTGCATTTATTTATTCTATGCTGTATTTAGCCACAACAAGCCAAAAATAGGGCACTAGCAGAGTCCATCCCATGTACAACAATCCCAACCTGAGGACCCACAGCAAAGAAATGTTAATGCATTTTTTTTTTCTGCAGATATTCAGATCTCATTTTCCCCACTAAATGATCATTTATGATTATTTACAGTAACAGTTGGTGTAATTTACTATAATGTACCATAAGGGTGAAATTTTAAGGGTGCATTTTGTGTGGGGTTTTTTTGGTTTTTTTTTTTTTTTTTATAAGTTCTTCAAAGAATTACAGTATTACAGCACTTATTCTGTAAACTAAAAATATAATGGACTATTAATCTTCATCATCATATTCATCTTACAAAAACCATGAAAAAACTTTACTTTCATCATCACATATCTGGAATATGTAATTTAATGACACCGTAGTCCAGGTCATTTACAGAGTGGGATTTATTGAATGACAACATTTACAGGTCATTTATACATTCATCATACATGTCTTTATACATTCATGTATACAAGCCCCAAAATACAAATAAGTGCAACTAAATATTTTAAAATAAACTATAAGTGCATATTATAATGAACTTGAGTTCTTTAATATCCTTGCTCACTTTTTCACTACTTGAATTTGATTCCTCACTGGTAGGAACTGCAACATTGCACAAAAGACATTGTATGTCCCCCAGAGCTGGCATAACCTGCTGGTTTTCTGAGTTAGTCACTAATTAATAATTTGAAAACAGAAAGTCATTATGTCATTTCCAGACAATGAGCTTTTAAATGGTGCATGTTATGTCCTAGCCTTTTGAGTAAGAAAAAGTTTTTTCCTCTGGAAACCAGATGGCTGGTAAGTGTTATTATGAGACTATGCAAATCTCAAAGCAATAAGCATGAAATCAAAACAAGAATTCATTCTTCTCTCCTCTTATCATGATTGTTGTTTTGCTGAACCAACTTATGGAATAATACAATTGGATGCTTTGGCAATGATGAGATAACCCATCTCCTCTTACTTTTTTTTAATAGCAAATAGTTCTGAAAACATTTTTTGCCTGTACATTTAACTTTTCTAATATCTTGTTCTCCATGCCAAACTCAAATGAGGTAATCTTATTCCAGGCTAAGTCTTCTCAGTAAACTTGTTCACTTGAAAAGTTTACTGCCTTTACTACTAATATAATTTGATTATCAAAATATCCTTAATTGGCTTATGTTTTGGATTAGCCAATCTTTTCCTGTTAGGAATGAAAGCCAGAAGAGTTATTTGTTATTTTCTATCACTTAAAGGGGAAACACCTGTATGTTCAGGAAAGTGCCAGCTCCACTCTACAACTCTAAACTTCAAAGAAGATTTTCAAAGTTCAACAATACAGGTGCATCATTTTGCAGAATTCTATTCTACAAAATTTGTAGAATACTCTGAAAAATCTTCAATTTCTAAGACTGCCCAGAAAGAAAACTAAGAAACTGAAATATTGATTTGCAAAATAAATACTTTGAAAGGGTTTGGTATGGAATGACACTGTTAAAAAAAAAAAAAAAATATAAAATATGAAAAATAATCAACTAAACTAAAATAAAATCCTATGTTGGAATATTATTCTCTATGTCTCAGTCCTATTTTTCATTCTTGTTTTTTTATTAATCCTTGACATATTCACTGCTAATAAATTTTAGTACTGAATTTAATCATAGCATAACTTATGGAAACATTTCAGTATTCTTACAACACAATGTTTCCTGTCTGCATTAACATGTCAAAAGATTTCTTGCTACTGTAAGGTTGTGTCATTTTATGATGCAAAAAAGAGTAGTGACAATTATGTAAAATTGCTACTGGTTTATCATGAAATAATGTCAAAATATGACTAAAGAACTAATGCACACTGAAACTCTTTTTCCCAAAATACTTCTTGATAAATGTAGTTCCCCTTAATGAAAAACAAAACCATTTTTTCAAAGTATTCTCCAGTAAATAATTGACCTTTTGAAAATCTCTTGCCATAGTTAGTAACACATTTCTCTGAGTGCCCCTGTGTGAACAGTGAGTTGGACAAGATGACTTCCAGAGGTCTCTTCCAACCTCAAACATTCTGTGATTCAGTATTAATAGCAAGAGAGGCTACAATTTTCTCATACTGTCTTACCAGGATTTAAAACCAACTCTCTGGAGTACTCCAGCACTATGCCTCCAACCCCAGCACCAAACAGACTTAAAGGAAACAAATGTAAGAAGAATATCCTTGAATTCCTCCAAAACTATCAAAGCAAGAACAAGGGTGCTAGTGAGGTTTTAATTAGACACAGACCTTAGCACCATTTGTAGCACTGAGGCAACAAGGTTACACAGATCCACAAATGCATTCAACACTTCCTGCATTGGGTCCTGGAGGGTTTGACCATATATTAGACAAGCTTTTCACTCCATCTTCCCCTTAGTTTTATACCATAATTGCACTTCTCCACTCTGCTGCTCTTCTAACCTAAGCTTGGGAAAAATTGCATTACACTCTTCCCATTCTTCATACATGCAGAAACACATGCATGTTTAGCACAGTATGTTTAGCAATCACACAAAATCCAATGCAGTATTTTGCTTAATGTTACACACTGTATTCAGAGAAGAATAATGCTTAGTTAACCATATTTGGTACCACTTGGCCTGTAGGAAAGCAAATCATACCAGGCCACTTCTGCCCTGGAAACACAGAACTGATCTGATATTATCATACTTTGCCTGTTTCACTTTTAAAGATCAAGATGCTCCTTTTACACATCTTCCTCAGAACAACTGTTCTTTAATGGAAAAGAAGTCAGACCATTTTGCCTAATGCTCATAGAAAAAATTTTCAGCTTCAGGTTATCCCTCTTCATTATAACTCTTCTAAAGACACTTTTTTTCAGCTGTTTATACCTTCAAATACTAACAGCCTTTTGTCATGACCCTTTAAATTATCACCTTACTAAAAGGCAAGTGTTCTTACAATTTAATCTTCCTCACACACTACAGTCTAAGAGTTACTCAGATATCTCAGTGCTTGATCCTCTGAGCACCCTTCTCTGTTCTTCCTTACATCTTCCAGTACTAAGGTGAGTAGAACTGAATATAGCATGAATTCAGCATGTAGCTGCTTCTTCTTCATAGGGATCAAAAAGGCAAATGACAGAAAATACTACACGAGACTGTCACTCCTCAGAGAGCTCAGAAAAAAGAACAGGAACAGGAACCCACGACACTTTGGATTAGAAGAAGTAGTCAGGTAACCCAAGGTAGGGGTTAAAGGGGATCTTACTCATTGCAGACACACAGACAACCAACTTAAGTGAGCTGTACTATTGAACACTGTCAATTTCAAGACTGCTTTTATAGGAGAGGGTTTGAAATCAAAGTGTAAAATATAATAGCAATATTTATAAAAATGGTTAGCCATGGTTAAGAATACAGAAGGAAACACCAAAAAGCAGCTCGCTGCACTGATTGTCACAGGCTACATAACATTGTCATGCCATATGGCAACAAAAATTGTTCCAAAAATAATTAGATTTTCAAGACGGGCATGTTTATAGAAGAGATGTTACTAAAACATCTACAGTCTGCAGTAATATGAAATGTCACCATGCATTGCATGATATTGCTACTCCTGTGGGTAAAGATTGAGGAGAGGAATTGTACGTTCTCTTCCCAGTTCATGCCAGAGAACAGAAAATATTTAAAGACTTGCAGCATAAGAGAACCAGACCATGGAATGGTGGGAAAACCAGGCCATGGAAGGCTGAAGCAGACATGAATTTTTATTGATTAATAATTTTCTTCTATGCTTTGTTTTCATCCTCCCTCCTCTCCTCTGCCATCATTGCCACTCAACTGATATCAAATACAGTAGCTCAATATACCTTAATTTAGAACATTTTACAGCCAATTAATATATTATGACTATCAATACTATAAGATTATTCTGTCAATACTACTGGAGAAACTATTGTTATCATGCCACTGCCAACATGTAATCGCTATTTATTTAGCACAAGGCTGCTGAATATGTTTTTTCTTTTTATGCACACTTTTGAGGGTTTTCTTGATGTCCCAGCAAAAGAAACACTCAGAACAGCATTTTTTTCTCATCATCAATATCCAGGCTTGAAATATCCTTGAGGGTTATTCTGTTGCCAGTTAATGTCTTCAGATGTCCTTCCAGTTTTCTCTGGCAAGCAATATCAAATTTCAGTGAGTTGCACACAATGCAAACCAAACTATTTGTACCTTCACCAAAACAGGTAATACCAGATGAAGGGAATGGCTTTGGTTTTTAACTTATTAAAGAAAGCAACAGGGTGAGAGGGAAATTTTGTGATGAGAAATTTGAAGCAGTCTTCAAAAAATTAAGCACACTTTCTTCCCTGTTGCCAGACTTTCTAATGGTGTTCTCTTCCTCGTGTCCTTTGCAGCCGTCCTCACAACATTCACAAACTATTGTGCCCAGAACCAAATACTTTCAAATCTTACACTTCCTGGGGCACAGCTTTCCAATTATAAGATATAAACACAAATATGCAACATTTGGTTTAGACCTCAGAATCAAATTACAGTAAGGTAGAAGAGCCTGCTGTTGCTTAACACTAAAGAGAGTACTTTGGTCTAGACCTGTACAGCTGATCTATGCCCATATATATGCAAGTACCAAGAAAATATCATTTGTTAGAATCAAATACATAGAAAACTGTGTTGGAGCATGGTTCATGCTGTATAGAACTAAGCTATGCTGTGTTGTAGATCCATTGATTAATCATTTTTATTAAGTTAATTTATATTATTTAGCAAACTTGTCCTTTAACGTTTCTGTTGTTGGTTACTTTGCTCTGGCAATTACATGTGTACTATAGAAAACTCAAAACTTTGATATTTGTCTTTAAAATCATAGGTAACATATTCTTGATGGACAAAAACACATGTAACATCAACAAATTTTTATTAATAATTTTATCACATGAGTTATATTAAAGATAAGATGAAATGAATAACACTAGTAGAACAAAAAAAGGTTGACTTCAGATGTATTTTTGAGAAAAATGCATCAGGGAGAAGCATTTTAAAATTAAGCCCTATTATCTGACTGAAACAAAGCTATAGAGTGGAAATTGCAGCATGAGAAATCCTTGGAAATATCTTCTTTGAATCAAATGGCAAAACAGAGATCAGACTGTTTTTTAAATATATAGGAAAATCATGCAGCTGAGTACTACCATTTTCTTACATGAGACTTATTCTAAAGAAAACCACTTTTGTGGTTTTAAAAATTGAGTTTTCTACAAAATCTTTATAATAAAGACTGATTCCTGGGGGTAGCAGGGATGGGGGCATGACAAGAGAAAAACTTTTCAAAAAGCTTTGATGGCTTTCAACACAATCTAAAACAAAATTATCAGTCTACTACTGGTAGTGCTAATTCCAGCAATTTGAGTAATTTCTACACCCAGTCTAAAAGCTATTAAAAAATATGAAAACTAGTGAATATAGCAGATATATTCATATCTTACTTCCAGTGAAAATTACCACTGGAACAAAAAAAATAATCTGTTGTTCATCCTAACGATTCAAATTCCTTCTCTTTGTAAAAGGCTGGAATTAAAAATTTTGCACTTTTTCATCTGATCAGTGTTAAGCATGGCTATTTATAATGCAGGCAAATTCAAAATATACATTGATAAACTGGCATCAAGAGCCCATCCTAGACTCAGAATCATCCAGGAGAGAGATCTGCAGTCAGTCTAAACATCTTTTTAAGAGGAAACTGCAGGCTCATCAAGATGACTACTAATTAACCTGCTAACTCCAGATTGAAATTATCTTCTTGTCAAGAATAAAAGACCTTCGTCAACTTTAATGTAACAAAAGTTTGGTTTAAGACACAAGTAATGGGAGTATAAACAGGAATAACATTCCTTCAGGCAGTTTCTATTTGAGTACATAAGCACAGACAAGCCTCTTGCTTGCCAATATTTTATTCTGAAGATGGACAAAATATCCTCTCATTACTGACTGTAGTTGACAGTCACCAAAATCACACACGAGAAGTTCAAAGGGAGATCAGCGCGTGCCTACACTGGTGTTTCCCCCCACTTCAACAATGACAAGTATAACTATGATGAAGGTCCCTGTGCTGCAGTGAACCAAAACAGGTCTCTGAAGTAAATAAAATACCTGTTGAACAGCCACTAAAAACTATATGATAGATGAAGCCTTGTAAAGCCTCTTCATGGGGGCTTCTCTCTTTTCACAGAAGATTTTCAAATTTTCTTACCCTCATGTCCCTTGCTTTTTGGTTTTTTCCATTTTGTACTGATTCTTTAGCAGATATTTTTTATTAAATGCTAATATTTACTATGCCATAACCTGTATTGTTTCATGCCAAACTGACTTCTGTGGAATGTTTTATTAAGTCATGGGAACAGCATTACCCAAGAGAAAAGACTACACTGACTCTAGGAAAATTTGTACATTGTTAGACTCATAAATACTCCTTACAAATTTGGAGTCATTTAGAAATCTTTGGAAATATGAAAGTAAATCCTAAAATACTGTACTAACCCTTCTAATTCATCTCAAAGGTGAAAATTCTTCTGATAATATTCTTCTCTGTCAACAGAGGAAGTGTGGGGTTTAAGCACTAATTTTAGTTGCTTACTGTTCTGAGCCAGATGTGAATTCTTTGGGATCTTAGGGTTAAAAACCAGAAACAGACAAAAACCACAGCCCCCTTCTCCCCCCCCTCTCCCAAAATAATTCAAGTCTTTTAATCTTCAAAGGTGGATAAACTGAACCAGTTTACCTTACAGCATCATTTGGGCACTGAACTACATAAGATTTTTCCCAGAAGAAATGAACCAACAGTTCTATAGCCAAATTTCTATCTCTATCCCACGCACCACTGCAAGTGCTTTTCTTTGGTGGTGTGCACATACTACGTGCAGGCAGTTGTTACGAAAATAAATTCTTATTTGACATTTCAGAGGGGAAAAGTTTTTCCAAGTTATGAAACCTATCCAGTAAAAATTAGGCCAATGAGGACTAAAAATTTTATTTGAAAACTAAAATTTTGTATACTCCACCTGAAAACACCAATAGTTTGTTTTTTTTCTGTTTGAAAGAGTAAAATCTATAATCTGCTATAATTTATAAATTGTAATTTATTTTAATTCTTCTTCTAACCTCTGAATCACAAAACCTAATGCAAACAAGTATCTTAGAATTTTACTGAGAATATTCTTGTATCCGGTTTGATTTCATTGGTGATCAAGAACAAGAAACCAAGAAAAGGAAAACAAACTGTAATCTGTGTTTTGAGGGAACATGAGGCACCTTCCAAGGGAGGGCACACACAGTTCTGCATAAGAGTTGCAACCCTCCTGAAATATCCAACAAGTCACTTTTCACTTTAGAAATTACTGCTTTAAACTATCTACTCTACTAAATATATCCTCTATTTTCCCAGCAACCTGTTTAAGAATCTCATACCAGTTTGTAGCTTCCAGCAGCCTCAGTTTCATTCATACTTACCTAAACCATTGCTGAAGAGGACAGCCTGCTCTGAACAAATGCAAACTATCCCTATTAATTCTGTTGGAAGTGAATTCTCTGTATCCCTTGAAATACTTCTGTTTACAACTAGCATGCAAAGGAATGACAATCCAAACCACAAGAAGTTGAATTCAAGTAAAAAGGAAAATACCCCTGTGATTTAAAGACTGTGCATCTGTGGTGTCTTCTGTTTCCACAGAAATCTGACTTACGGTATAGTGTTAGTTGTAGTCTTGAGGTGGGATTTTTTTAAGATCAGAATAATAATGATTACTCCATAAAAAAAAACCATAAACTTCATGACAGACACCTAGATATTTAATTCCTATGTGCTTTCCTACCATAATTAATAATAGTAAGCAAAAAATTTAAAATATAAGAGATCCAATCAGAATCAAATTAATGTTCAAATTACTGATCAATTATCAATCTGTTCTAACTTACAAATAATAAAAAGTGCAATTCACACAATATCCTCTCATAATCTGACTTCCCTGACTGGGCTTTTCACAGGAAACTTTAATCTTTAATGCTTCATCTACAGGAGCAATAAAATAATTATCAAAAGCTATTCACAGGAATGAAAGCCAGAACTTCCTCAGGACCTGAGAGGAAATGTTACAATTCTGTTCTAAAATACAGTTTTACTCACTGCTACCCACACAGAACTGGTGTATTTGTATTAATATTAATGAACCCATATGTATATTTTTTACATACACTGGCATACAATTACCACTGTTTGAGCTGACTTTGGCTTATTTTATTTGCTACAACATGAATCTTTAACCAGATATTATAATTTAAAGCACAGCAGGCTTTTCATCTCTTGGAAACAAGCATACAAAATCTAACTAAATTCTTACAGACATTGGTGGCCAAGTCTAATTCTGCTCTATCTTTTACTCACTGTTTATTGCACTGCGCAGAGAAATCTTCTGGAGACAGGACACCTACTTGAATTTCTAAATCGTGAAATTATTTGTTGAAATACTTTGGTTATAATTAACCTTCCTTTGAACAGCAAGTCTTCCCTTCAATAAGCTCACCAGACTTGGACAGAGGAATACAGCTTGTTACACGCTCGAAAAATCAACTCTAACTTTCTATCAGTCCTACATGACCTTACAGAGCTAAAGCAGAATTCTTGGTATAGTTAATAAGTATAATTGATCCAAAGCTCATAGGATTTAATAATAAGGTCTTGAGAGACACAGAAAGCCCGTGTTCTCAGAGCTACTCTCACACAGAGCAAGAGCTGTGGCTGTGCTCTTTGGATTACAGCAACTCTATCTGTTTATCTTTAAGCACAAGATGGATGTACAATTTGATGACAAGACATTAGAAAGCTTCATGAAGACATTACTAGCAAGTGCGCTCCAGTGGGTACAACATATGCTACTGAGATACCAGAAATATGATGTAAGGATAAGATATTGCCCAGGGAAATCATTTACTGAAGGCAGATAAACAAAGCATGAAGTGTAAAACCCAGTATAACACAGTTGCTGTTGTAGAACAGTAGAAAGTCGACTAACGTAAAACAATGCCTCAGTTTCACTGATCTTTATTTCAAGAATGTGCCAAAAAGGCTACGTTGTCAAAAGTGAAATGATTCCAGTTTCTTGTGCGACCAAATTTTAGCCACAATTAGAACAGTAGTGGGACCCAAAGAAATCTATCAAAAACAGTTCTTGCCTCCTAATTAGTGTTGATACAGGGCAGATATGTTCAGCTAAGTCACTAATCCCAGCTGGGTCCTCCCAGGAGTAAAGGTATAGTGTGTGGCACCTGCCTCAAGCTTCATGACCCCTCCATGGAGCTCAGAAGTAGTTTTGCAGAACTTACCAAGTACCCTGTCTTTCCTCAAGCTCAGTGTGAGAGCAATTCACCAATCTCTGAACAAACACAAGTCTCCCACAGACTGGAGGGAAGATGTGGCCCAAGATACCTCACACAGGGACTCCAAGAAACCTGCTAAGGCAGATGCCTCCATTTCCAAAACTGAAACCTGTACTTGGCATCTACAGTGCTTTAGCCCTTAAAAGGAACCATCTACTGATAATATCTGTACTACACTGTAAATGCTGAAAATTATTTTAAAAAGATGAAAAAGAAAGAGCTGACAATCTGTCAAAAACTTGGCAGGCACATAACACTGAATGAGAGAAGGCTTCATAGAAGGAACACATCTGGAGTGATATCTGTGCTTGCAACTTGCCTGTAAACAACTCTCTTACTAAGTGATGGTTTTGCTTCAGAAATGGAATCCTTACCAATCCCACAGCCATACAGAAACTTTGATCGATTAATGCTTTTAAGCACTTTAACACTGGATATTACAGAAATGCAAAGACATATTATTACTTTCCACTTTGTGCTAGAAAATATCACCTAGTAAGAACAGGGCACAAAAAAATCCATAAATTACAGTTAAGTAAAAAAAACCTGAGATTTGCCAACAAAATGCTCATCCACCAACCTCAGAAACAGTAGGTAGAGTATGTTTATGCTTGAATATTTCCTGAAGCTTTAACAAGTGTGCTGAATCACACAATTGTAAATACTCATATTTATTACACACAGACCTAACAGCAGCTGAAGCAGACAAAATATTTTCATTTACTTCAAATGCTGTTAAAAAACTTGTGTTTTTATCAGAGTAAGAATAAACCACAATGGCCATGAGGAAATATCAACCAGTAACAATCAAAACCAACAAAAAGGTCGCAAGATGATGCCTCACACATTTCTGTCTGATTGTTCAGCTGTCCTGGGATCAGCAAGCTTTTACCTGTTTAAAATTTTGCTCATCAGAGTCTACTCAATTTGCAGATACAATCATTTTATCATTTTTCTTCTGCAAAGTGTAAAAGCAAGTTTGTCAGAATCATTGTCCCACCATTAATATTAAAGCTCTTTATTATCTCTTCTGACAGAAAAGAGCAGTCTTCGAACATCCTAGGGAAAATTCCAAGTCATTCATGAAAGTCAGAAGCACAGCAAATGCCATGAGAACTGGACATAGTTTTCAAGACCAGTGAAAAAATTGCATTTTGACCACTGTTCATGAAATGACAGGAGTTACTGCCAACAACTAAAAAAGTTTGTCTTTTGTCTCTACTCAGCTTCACAACCAGGCCCAAAGGTGCTTGCTAAAATCTGAAGGTAAAGAGTCCTAAAGGACAATAAAGCTTGTCTATAAACACTGTCAGAAGAAGCAGTCAGGTTCTAGCCCTCTAGGTCAGTGTATTTGATAGGTAAGCCCTACAAAATCTACCTATGGAAATTTACTGCTTGTCACGAAGTACTTGCTAATCAACTACGGTACAATTAAGCTTGAAACATAAGCTGTTACTCCTGGGGCTTTTTCATGAAGCTTTACTTTAGGAAAAAAACCCACCAAAGTTTTCATTTTAACTCCAGAAAAGCCAAGTATACCAGACTGCATTACTGAGAATAAAACAGGGCTTCTGCAGAGCAGCAAATCTTCCTAACTTTATAGTACAAAGAATGAAAAATTCTTTATCAGAATGATACCAGGAACAGAAGGTAGTAACTATTTACTGAGGTCTCTGACCAGATCACTGACATTAGCACTTGTCTACCCAGTAGGCCAGTATGAAAGGCATACCAGCTCAATTCAGAAGTTAAAGATCAGCAGAGATGACCTCAAGTGAAAACTTCTATAGTCAAGCTTGATCATTGCCAAAAGAAAATCAAGTATGTTCATAAACTGGTTGGCAGGCATGGATTTTCCTTTAAGAATCAGCTTAGATCTTCAGCTACCAGTAAAAGCGGACCCAAATCAAACCTACAGCTGTTCTAGTAAAAATAAAGTAGGGACTAAGTGTTCCAAGAAGACTGGATCTATGGTCTCTCACAAATACAGGGTGAGAGCCAAATGTTGTCACTCAAGAGTAACTATTAGTACCAAATATTACGTCTTTGCTCATAAGCTAATAGGCCACCATACTTTAGAGACTGTTTGGGCCTTCTCATTTAAGCTATCTGTAATAAAAAAAAAATTCTAAGTCGTATTCTTCTCTCATGGGCACAAAGATAACAAATTGAGACTTCCTGAGGAAGAAGGATGGGATCTTTTTAGCTATTTTCTTAACTTTCATTTCAAATCTAACATACTTAGTGAATCAAGACAGCATCCTGTAATACTGGTAATAAAAGAATTCCCACAGTCTCTAAAGCATAGTACCATAAATGTTCTAAATTTTGACCATTTGCCATTTTTCCTGACTTTTTCCACATCTTAAAGGACATACATCACAATAAGCTATGCTGACCAAAACAGATCTCTTCATGACTTTGAAAATAACTTAGTGGGTTTTGACAGCAGTCACCCTGTTATGGGTCTAAAAGATACAGTCCTATTTACTGCCTACCCTACTGGAAGTTTAACAGACAGCTGGAGATGCATGACCTCAGTTTCACTTTCAAATAATTATTCTCTAAAAGAACTATACATCTTGGAACCAGTCTCCCAGTTGTACTGCCATCACATTATGTTCACATTGTGTTCCTTAAAGGGAAGCCTACAAGTACTAGTGGCTTTAGATATTCCCTTCTGATGAATTTTAAAGCCTTCAGGTAGACCAGCCTGAGTTCAAAAGATCGTTAAATTCTGATGGATATCATCATTTAGGTACCATTCAGTATTTACAAATTTTGTATCTCTACAGGAAGGAGTACTGAGTGCTCTCTCTCCTAAAATCTATTTAACTTTGCTTTTTAATTTTTTTTTTCCTCTAGGGAGTTTCAAAGCATGGATATATTGCCATTCCTTTGAATTTTATTCTCATAAAAAATCCTGGTAACTTTGTTTTACATTTAGTATTTCTTTATTTATCACATTGATTTTATTGTCTTATATGGGGTCTCAGGTTTTTGATGATGGTGAAAGGTGCTACATAAATAAAATAAATTCCTCTTAGCACTCACGTTCAAAAAGTGACCGGGAGTATACCTGCTTTCAGGTTGGATATACATTCCTCAGTACAACTTTTTCTTTACAGCAGGTATATATGCACATATGCATTATATTTACATATGCTATGTTAACTCTTGGGTATCTACATTATCATGGTAAAATTCAGTTCCCAGAAAGTTCCCACTAATGAAAACAGAGAACTAGCTAGTCACTTACCTTTTACATGGTTAGCACTAGGTAAGTTGACTCATTTCCCCAAAATGCTACAGCTTTTCAGAGCAGGCATTGGACTGACACTCATTCAGTAGAAGATATAATGAATTAGATATGACTAATTTCAAGAAGAAAATAAGACGAGATTTGAAGAAAATGACCACTGCATGTGCAGGTATACATCACACTCTGTGGGAGCATCTCTTCCCTCCCTTGTGTATGAATACTGCAGTAACTTCAGTAACAAATAAATTATTCTGGTTTCTATTTCTAGTAGCAACTGAATAATGAAATTTGAGAACCAATAGCAACAGTTTGTAGACCAAGTAAAAATGAACTGCAACTTCCCAAACAATTGTCCCATCTTTCCATTACTTGATGCTCCATTTCCTTAAGCTACATGTAGATAACTTCACTTCCCCAGACAGCTTCTTTTCTCCCCTTTCCTCATATCATTTCCCCATTCTCCATACACATACAAAAATTTTCTGACTGCTTTTGTGCATTCAGGAAAATTTCTAAAGCAAAGCAAATCCAAGGTGAAATGGCTGAATATTACACAAAAGAGAGAACTATTACTGCAAAATCTTTCCAGTCCCTCCTCAGCTTTCAGATTCTCACAAACTCAGTAAATGTCTGCTCAAGTCAAATCTGCACACTTCTCAGTGTTTAAGATTAACCATATTTGGGGTTGAGAAATATAATTTTTGTAATACTTTAAAATTCTCAGATACATGGCTTTAATATTTTAATAACATAATAATACTACTAAATAAGGTATTGTAATATCCTTTAATTTTATATTATAGTTAATATGAAACCATGTACAACATTTTTTCCGAGACACCTTCCTACACCTTGGTCTTCTGTTCATAATTTAAGTATCAAAGCCCCATAATTATTTGTTATGCAACTTACTCCTTCTTGCTACAACTCATTTATTAAATTGTCCTATTTATTGGCATAGCTAATTACTGCTTGTCTGAACACCATTAGTACCCTTTCCTCCCTTGTCTCTAAGGTATGCAAGTGATGCTTTCAGACAATTTGTACCATAATTTTAAAATACTGCACAAAGTACATTTAACAAAAGGACAGAAAGTTATTTTATGAGCAATAATTTCATTGGGTTTTTTTTCTTGGCACACAAAGTCACCTTCTTAATGAAACACAGGAGATACATACGTATCTTCAAAATACTTAAAATTCCAATATTGATTGTGAGAAGAGAAGCAGTAGAAACAAAAAAAATTCTACATTTAATAGTTCAGCTAATATTTATTGAAAAGAAGAATTCTAATATTTTGTTTCTTGATTTTAAAATATTTTTGGATTTACAGGACTAAGTGCAAATCACTGAAGCTAAGCAAAATAATTTTTAAATGGAAAAGTTGCTCTGCATAGAAATTCAGGCAACTATGCTACAGTCATGATGCTAAAATGTCATCCTGAAATGACATTTCAGCGACGCATCATTGAAATTTTAAAATCTTTTAGGTTTAGAATAAAAAATAGACCATCTTCACCTTTCTGGATTTGAAGCAGGAAAAGTTTTTACTATTTTGTTTACAGTTTTGCAAATTATCATGTTTCCCTGTCCATCAAAGTAAATCACCTCAACTCCA
Organism: Parus major; assembly: GCF_001522545.3. Classification (NCBI taxonomy): domain Eukaryota; kingdom Metazoa; phylum Chordata; class Aves; order Passeriformes; family Paridae; genus Parus; species Parus major. The sequence continues at coordinate 132,122,890 of NC_031769.1, read as the reverse complement.
CTAATGAAGTAAATGGGAACACTTCAACCCAAATTATATTCACAGCATTAATGGATCAGACTAGATCTCAAATTATTCCTTGAGACTCCCATCTCAGGACTATGACTGAATCCCCTGAAGTGTGAAGCTTCACTGATTATCCAGTTACCAAAAAGTAACCAAACATTGGATGAATACATTATACGTTGCTAAGCATAACTAAGTTTTCTGTACAGTCATAGAAAAGCAACAGAATTGTATTTATTAGTTTTTCCAACCAAAGGGAGCTAGTATCACAGACAAAGACTTAACAGTTCAGTTCTATCCTGTTCTATCTTTCTAAAGCAAATATTTAAAGGATATAATTTCTTACACTAACCTGAGTTCATGCCTGTATTCTTTACCCACAAGGAAAGAATCAGAACATCTTTAAGAAAAATGTCCAAAGAAAGCTCACTTACAGAACTGTATACGTAAGTAAAGAGGCTCTAAGTCACATAAGGAAAAAAAGTTGCAGATGTCTCTTAAACAAAACCCTTGTTCAAGACAGACAGTATCCTGCCTTTTACAAAATATGTGTATGCAATGACCAACCAATGTATTTGCTACACTAATTACATATCACTACCTATTTTAAACAAAGCAGAGCATATTTTTTGAGCATCCCGGAATGATTCCATCCTAAAACAGCTGTCTAGCAATGCAGTGTTATTATCTCCTGATGCTGACACCAGAAGACTGCATTCCCAAAACAGGCTGCCCTATCCCTTCCACTTGCTCTTAAAGTGGAATGCTGTCCTCCTTGTTGGATTAGCAAAAGTACTCCTGTGGCCAACAGGTGAACTAGATAAATTGATTTGAATTATAACTGAACCATGGGGAGTGGGTAGAGAAGCTGGTTTTCACCTGGAGCAGTTTCTTCCCTCAGTTTGCTGTATGGACACACCAACATGTGCAACAGTGTATGAACTAACAGGCAAAGGAAGAGGCCACCACTGTCTTTCTCAGTAGCATGCTGGTTTAAAGCAAACCTTGAAGCAAAAAACTTGAGTGCAAAAACTGAAAAAAAAAATTAATTACCCTGTAAAACTGTTTATTTTTCTTCCCACAGAGGAATCTAAATAATTAGCTTATTTTGGATGCCAAACAATTAGATAGTTGAAGGCTTCTGCACTAAGAGTGACCATAAATCATCTATTTAACTGCCTATGAAGCGATTTTTCTGCAAACAAGCATATGCTCAAATTTATTTCTAGCCTTTTTTAAATGTGATTCATAAGTATATACTCATTTTTCTATAAACCTTTTGATTAAAGTAAACATGCTTAGAAATTTATAAAAAAAAACCATAAGAATGCCAATTACAGCAAAAAATTACTTTCTTACTTCCTTCTGCCCCTTAATAGCACTGGAAAGAATTTCGTAGAGTGAAATTATAAGTTTTAATTGTAAAAAACTGTTAAAACTGAAAGAAACAATAGCTGAAGTAATTTAAATAGCTTATATTAAATGTTTCCTAAAAATGTGTCTATGTACAAAGAGGCCGCTGTGCACTATCACAGCTTAAAAATGTAAGAGATTTTTTCCAAGCAAGACAGTTCTGAATGTAGGATTCTCAAGAAGTTCAGTTTGGGAATGATTTCTGGGAAGTTGGTATTATGCATTTTTACTGACCAGGTTGACTACTCACTTTTAATTACACCAAGGTCTATTTAGCATGACCACTTAGAAAGTTCTTGTTAATCTGTCTGCTCACTTAAGAGCAAATCTAGACCTTGAAATATGTAGAAACTTTTATTTCAATACAAGAATTCAATAATTGCAACACAGAACAATCCAGTGCACCTGGATATTGTAATTCTAGTGTTAATTTACGGGAAAAAAAAACATTTATAAAATACCTTTATTTTCAAAAGGTTTCAAATGTTTTAAGAATATCTACCTCCTACCATAAAAGTTCCATTTTTGCTCTTAGAAAGTGAAAACTGGCTAGATCACCAGCCTTAAGGGGTTGATACAAAATCTAATGAGTTCCTCACTTAAAGGCATCCCTCAGGGGTCAATATGGCTTAAGATCTTCATTAATGGCTTGAACAAAAACACAGAGTGCCCTAAGCAAATTTGAAATTGTATCAAACTGGTAGGAGCTACCATGACACACTAGAAGGCAATGCTGCTACAAAGGAGCATTCTGACAACATTTCTGTCCTCAGAAACATGAAGTTCAGCTCAGGCAAATTCTAAACTCCATTTTTGGGACAGATAAATCTCAGGTACCAGTACAAACTGGGGATGAACATACTGAAAAACAGCTTTGCTGTATGAGCATGAATCAGCAGAGAGCCCTTGCAGCAGCAAATGCCAACCACGTCCATGGATGCAATCAAGTCTAGACAGAAGGCTGAGATGATTATTCCCCACTACTCAGAAATTGTGAGACCACATCTTAAGTGCCACATCCAGTCTGGGGTTTTGCAGTACATGATGGTTTTGGAGTGAGTCTGGCAGAGGAGTGCAAGACTGCCACAGGATTATGGCAAGGGAAAAGCGACACAGCTGGGATGTTCAAGTTTAGGAAGAATTCTTCCTGCTGTCCTCAAATACCTAATGGGAGGTTCCAGAGGAGCAAAGCCACACTTTCCCTGGAGGTCCACTGAGGTAGGATAAGAGGCAAAAGACCCAAGACATAGCAAAGGAAATTCTGCGTAAATGTTAAAGAAAATGAGATGACAGTAATGACTGTAAAACTGTGGAACTCTTTGCTAAAGGAGGTTGTGGAATCTCCAACCTTGAAGACAATAAAAAATTTGCCTGGGAACCATACTGAAATAGGCTCTGGTTTAAGCAGAATTCTGGTTTGAGGTTGAATTAAACCATCTCTGGAGGTGTTTTAGTTTTAAATAGTTTTATTCTCAGTTCCAAAGCGATCATGGAAACTTAGTGAATTCCGAGTTAAACATTTATAAAGAATAAGCTTGAAACCTACATACATAAGCATTCAGATATCATTGTTAAGATCATGGCAAAGCTACATACCATTTCACAGGTTCACCGAAGTAACTGAGCTGTAAACCAAAAAATAATTAGACTACACACTTAAAAGTATTGGAGATTCAGTTTCATATTGAGAATTTCTCACAGCACACAGGACGAATTTAAAATCTAGGACTTAATTTCCTTTCACTTCTTAAAATCTGCAAAGATGATAAGGGAATATCTGGGAAAGATACATCTTTCCTCCTTAAGAACAGCACTGATTCTATCTATCTGGGTGTTCAGGTATTTGGGCATAAACTACACTATTTTTTTTATTTTTTTTTTATTCAATGTGAAATCAGCAAAGGAATTCTTGTTTTCATTGATTCTACAGGCATGCAGACAACTTTGCTAACATGCAAATTTAATGACAAAGATTTTGCTTCATCTTTACATTTAGACTCCATGTTTTAATGGCATTAGGAACACAAGAGGAAAATCAGCATCCCCAGAGCTGTTCATCTGCTTCGCTTTCTCTCACCACAACAGCAAGCAATGGAAGGAGCAAGATTAAAGCCCAGGGTATGGATATCATTTTAGAGCTATTCAAATACAGAGAAGCTAAATGATCATACCTCAGCTGTACACGCCTATTGCAACTCATGTTTCACTTCCCAAATATACTGGGTTTAAAACAGAGCAGACTGCAGTTTTGATAACATCTGCTACAACAAATAACAAAAAAAAAAAAAAAAAAAAAAAAAAAAAAAAAAAAGAGTGTGAAGTCTGATGAATGTTTAAACAGAACATTTTTTATGGATCAGCTAAATCTTTTCTGCTTTTTAATTAAAAGTAAAGAAAATGGAACTTAATTATCCTGTAAAGATTAGCTTGTGGGCATCTTCCTGTAAATTACTTCTAATTGAAAGCAAATTGTCAAGTGACATTCAAAGTACTGTCCTTTAAAACACAGCTGTTCTATTGCTGATTTCAGTACATTACACTGCTTTCTTGTTACAGTAAGGCATATTTGAATATTTTAACAATTTGACTGGTTTTGTATGGATTTCCATTTAGTATATCTTAATCACATTCCCTCCTCCAAAAATCAGAACTGGTTTTGTATGGATTTCTATTTAGTGTGTCTTAATCACTGTCTCCAAATATCAGAAGAAATACTAGCTACCTTTTTGTACCGAATATCCTAGAGTCATCTCTCTCCACTTTTTATTTTGAAGCTCATTGGTTAATCCCTGATTAGCATAAGGCATGGGTAACTGGCTAGTAGCCTGCTACCTGAACCACTCATTCTGCTGGGAGCCACAGCACTAGCAAAAACATTACGAATATTTGAAGCAATTTCAACTACTTTTATTGAATCAACTACAGAATGAAAGTTCACAATCTTTCTCTTTCAGCTGTTTATAAATTCTTGGGATGGTATTTTATACAGTTTCATAGTAGAACATTATCAAACAGCAAGATCAAACTATGGTACATTAATATAAGTTTATCAAATATATTCAATCACTTTGATAAACCACTTAAATGTGACTTATCATTCCACTTTGAACTGCAACCTCAACCCAAAAACCTGTTACCGCCTTTTATTAGATCTTCCTTAAAATGGCAAGATTTCATTTGGATGGATTAGGTTTCAGCCTTCTCCTTGCACACATGCTCATCTACTCCAGAAAAAAGTAATTTTATCCTACAGTCATAAAGCCAAAAACAAACAGAGATGAATTTCACATTTCTACAAAAGATTACTACAGCACTCGGCATTTCTAGTGTGACCCTTCAGTTTTCACAAGTTTTATTTTCTTCTCCCAGACTCTGAATTTACACACTTCTCTGCAGCAGTGAAAATAGATTCTTAAAACTTTTCATATCAAAGTGTAGTGCTCTTACAGCATTAGGCTTGAAAAGCATGACTACAGCTGAGAGGTGGCTTAAGCAGGCAACATGTTTGGACACATTTGTTTTAGACAGCAAGGATGTTTGCACATTAGAGCTGTGACATGACCAATTGCAGAGCTCAGCAGCACACAGCTGATGGTGGGCTTGAGCCCCCAGACACCGGAGAGGGTGAGCTGCAGGTCACTGCTCAGGGTATCATTTGTGTTTTCTCAGAACTAACTGCACATACAGCTCAGCCATTTTGTAAGGAAACAGTGGCATCCCTGGGGATCTACTGCTTGGGAACCCCCCACAATGTTTCTTTTTATCTCTTCTTCTTTTTATCTCCAGAATGTATGGCAAGAGCCTTGTGGCTCTCAGTCAAATTCAGACTCATGTGTGCTTCAAAGGGTTAATGTTTGCCACACTAGAAAGGTATTTATAAAGATGCTATGTCATCACTGGATTGGGGAAAAATTACTCACTTCTCTTATGTAGCATAAAATTGAAAATATTAATCTAAAATAATGATAAGAATTTTAAAGCCTGATTTTAATAAGATCTTCATTCTATTTGAATTCTTTGGTTCCCTATCAAGTTATCAGGTATCTGAACTTGGTAAAAATTATTAAAAAAAGTAAAAACCAGGCAAATTTTTACTGTGTTTTGGTTTCTATTCCCCAAATTTAATGTGGTATTTATTTTCCCCCACTTTAAACAAGAATAATATGGGAATGAATATTATCTTTTATTACGTCTTAGAGGAAATGAGATGCATGGTTATTTTTACGTATTGTGGAAGTAAAATTGGAAAGATTATACCATATCCTGCATAAAATGCTTCTACATCCCTAAGACATAAAGAGCATTCCCTGCTCACAAGCAGTGGTTTTCAATCTCATCTGCAGGTTTCATTTGAAGAACATCCCACATAATCAGCAGCTGGTATCAGCTCAAAGAACACAGCTAATGTCCTGACAAACATTACACACTGTAAGTTCTGCAGTAGTCATCTAGAAAAAGACAAAGAACCATCAACCATTTGTTTTTTGATATTAAATTTCAAAATTTATGACACAGCACAATAGACTAGTAGTGATTCTAAAGAACACTGGAAATGGAAACCAATAAAAATTTTTGCAAGTAAAGCATTTAATACCTTCATGAAATTATAACACTGGGAGAGTTAATTTTGACATGGACTAATTATTGAGGCTCCTTATTACTTCTGATATCTGGAGATAAACACATGTGCAACCAGGGTAGGCTTCAGCAGCCTCATCAATGTCTATGAACTGTGCCAACAGACTGCTCTGTAGGTTACTCAAATATGTGCAGAATAGAGTACTGAAGCTGAGCCTATGAAAAAATTAAAGATCATTACTCTCTTAAAAAAAATCCTGAGCAGATCACCTCTACTTAATATGCCCTTCTGACATTCCTCCTTCAACATTTAATTTCATTTTTTTTCCCCCTCTTTTAAATGTCATATCCCGACCGGCATATCCAGTGCAGTGCACTGACAGTGAAGATAGGGGGAAGCAGAAGTTGAACTTCATGACTTTAACAACCAACATTTTTTGTTTTAATTTATAAATAAATTTGTATTTATAAATGTCTTATTGGTTTCTGCAGTAATATCCCACATAATCCTTCTGCAAGATTGCTGGAGTTTACTTTTATTCTGACATCTATCATGAAGAGAAAACAGGAAACTGAAAATGCACATTAAAGGTTCTCAGAAAGTTCCATGGAAGTCCTTCTAGGACTTCAGGTGAAGTACCTTTGATTAAGAAATGCTAAAACAAATGTTAACCAAAAAAACACCCCAAAAAAATCCAAAGCAAAACAAAAACAAAAAAAACCCCAAACAATAACAACAAAGTCACAAAAACCAAGCAAACAACATCAACAAAATCCACATACACATTAAGAAAGACCAATGTGCTGAATCTCTGAATCTCAGGTACTCCTACCAAAAAAAGAGATTTAATAATTTAAAAAAAATAATTTGACATAACATTCAAATCTTGTGGGGGAGGAGAGGTATTAATAGAAGACTCCCCAAACATGTACCATCACTTGAAGCAGCACAGCAAACTGGTATATAAAAGGTGCCAAATGGTGTACATAACCATAGCCAAAATGTGCCCTCAAAATCCTTGAGGAGTTTTCTTCCAAAAAATACAATTAACACAGGATTCAAATTTCATTTCTCTGTGATAATTTCATTTCTCTGACATTTTACCACCACTATTTAAACTTTTCCCAACAGGCACACCATCCCTCTTCCATCATGGAAAAATGGAAATAAAAACTTTTAAATATTTTAAACAAAAATATTTTAAACTAAACTCAAACTTTAGATTTTAGACTCATATGACAATTTTTTTAATAAGGAAATTATATCCACTATAGAAAATTAGTTTACTTTTTTTTTATTACTTTCAGGGCCAACAGTAAATCACACAATATAGCCACATTTTTCATACATGGAAGCTTATTCAGTTCAGAAGTAAGGAGTAAGTAAATCCCACAGATTACTCCTATCAATACTCCCTAGTATTGATCCTTCCTTCTCACTGAAGATGACAAATTTATGATTATTTCTTCCCTTTCCACAGGGGATTCTTTAGTGTGGATATAAAACCAACTATAAAATTATGAATAATTCTATTAGAATCATTACAGTCATTATAATTCTTATACATTACTTGAATTACAAAGCTATTTTATGAACATTAACAGACTTATAAAATCATAAAAATATTTTTCTTCTTTCAGTAAATGGAAACAGATTCTTTATGGCCTTACAGTATTTCCAGAGGGATGTCACTGTGAGGAAGAAGAGTATCATTAGACATGAGTGGGTAGCCAGCTTGAACACATCACAGCTCTTATATGGCAAGCTCCAGGACTAACCCACGAGGCACAACAGACTTGGCCACACAGCTCTATCTGTTGCTTCCATGTTTTTGAAAGAAACAATTAAGGCCTTTGATCTCTGCAAAAAGCATCAGATTTTAAAAAGGCAGACTTTAAATATTTTCCACAGTTCCTCCTATCCAGACATAAAAAAGCCAGAAACCACAAGTAGAAGCAACACAGAGCTTCCAAAAGGTGAAGCAGGTCATTTCAACTCATTTCAACAAGTGTAGTAGTCCTCATAAACAGAGTTAGAGACCAAACCCAAGAACCTTCTTGGGTTCCTTGGATCTTTCATTACTTTCTTCCAGACACTATTTCTGGTGTATCTATCCTGCCTAAGACACAAGTACAGCACTAAGGAATGAGTAAGCCTTCAACACCTCTTTTCATTAAAGCCAGGCCATTTAAATCCCTGTCTCATATCCAAAAATGCGCTGATAAACAATTCCACATGAAATTCTACTTCTGAACGAAAATGAAGCCTTCAAATTAGGGCATGTCCACTGAAATTTGGTATCCCGCAAACAACTAGGATATAAGCACTAACTAACAAAACTATTCAAGATTCTGTAGTAAAGGGGGAAAATCCTCCCTCCCCCCCCCAGTCAATCTCAAAATGCAATTAAGACATACAAAATCCTAAAACTTCTCCTAGTATCTTCACAGTTGCCTCTCTGGAATCATCCTATTAATCCTCCACATAAGCACACACACATACATGCACACTATTTCTGACATGTCTAATTTCTTGACTTGAAAAATGAGAGATGAAGTTGTTCATACACAAGGATGAACAGTTACTCCTTATCCTATGGGAATTCATGAGAAGATGCTTCCCTGTGGAAATTCATGCAAATGAGAATTTGAATACTCGATAAAAATTTAATGTTAGTTAGAATTATTAAATATATTCAAGCTTTACATATGGAAAGACCAGTAAACTTTTTTAATTCAGAAATACCTATCTCTTCAATTATTTTTAAAGAACATTTTCCATCTGACTTTTATGCATGAGATGGATAACAGAGGAAAGATAGATTTCTTACATACATTATGATACTTAAAACTCAAGGCAGTCATGTCATACTCTAATACCTAAGATAGCTAATTATTATCTGCATCCTGATATTTGTATCATTACATCATTTATATTATTATTAGGTGCCCAACACAGTGTAACAACATAGCACAAACTACAGAGTTGTTTGGAAAGTGATCTTCTTTGCTACAGAAGAAAGCAAAAACCCTCAAGTAAGGTTTTCAGCAAATAAAAACATATTGATATCAAATAAAATACAGCTACGTTTTTTATTTTTCCATATGTTCAGGTTGTTTGGTTTGAGTTTTTGTTGTTTTTTTTTAACATGATCCATGATATCAGGAAGTCTCTGTAAAAATCAGCATAATGAATTTTAAGGCAGCATTAAATGGAAGTTTCAACTTCCATTGGTATTGGTAGAGATAATCTGAAATTCACATTAACCTTTACAAAGTCTTCTATTCTACAGAAACCTGGAATAGGCCATTACAAGAGATTTGTACCAAACAAATTCTTACATTTTTATATCCACTCTTACACTGTAGAGATTTTCCTATACCAATCTTCCAAGGACAAAAGGAGTAACAATCTGCAGTATGGCTAGTTATATAATAATTCTCAGACTTGAGGCTGAAACAGACTCAAATAAGACCAGAATATGCCCCAAATGAGCTGTGGAGGATCCTACTCTAAGCTTCCCAAATTGCCAAAAAGAAAATACTTGCTTTAAGTGCTTCTTCCTTGACCATACCTCTTAGTTACACAGTAAAAATAAAAACTTAGTCATCAAACAACATGTAACAAACTTCAAGAACAAGAACATGAAATTATATAAATCACACCAATACACTGTGTGTGTGAATACATAAATACAACACAAAAACTATAATTTCTTCCCAGATTATGCAAATTACATAAATTCTGAGTTTTTAAGAATGCATGTAGCTGCTTCCCATCCCATTTCACCTTCTTCCAAAACTACATTCTTTTAGAAATGTGGATCTCTAAATATCAAGAAGTAACTTCCCCTTAGAAAGATTTCAGGCAAAGAAAATCAGGACAAAATTGCATTTAGCTTACAAGTTTCTTCCTTTTATGATTAATTTAGAAAAAACCTTAAAGTTTTGTAATTATTTTTATTTTTTCTTCTAACAAGACAAATTGCTAGATTTATCTAAGTTCTTATATACTCTTGATCAACAACTTATATCTATTCCAAATATGTGAGCAGGTAACAATTGCAATCACAAACATTGCCTGCTATTGTTCTACTAATCTACATAAAATAAAATGTAACAGATTTCTCCAAAGTCTCAGTTCTCTAAGCCTCCTCTCTCTTCATGAGCACAGTAACTGACAGCTTAAGAAGGACATTTTAATATATAAGAACAGTCTTGAAAGAAAAATCAAAAAATCACTAATTACACAAACAGCAACTCCAAATTAACATGCAGTAACAGTCATCCTTCCATATAAGTGGGAGTACGTAAAACAGAAAAAAGCTCAAAATTGGTATCTACCTTGAAATTATGAAGTGCTTGTAGCAGAAGGATCACATTAAAAAAGAATAAAAATAAAAGGACAGACTGTGCTCCACATCCCAGCGAGTTGTTCTGGGTTCCAGATACTAAAAAAAATCCACAACACTCACAAAAGAAAAAAACAAACCAACAAACAAAACCAACCAAACAAACAAACAACAAAAAAAAGCCCCCAAAAACCCATACACACTTCAGAGTTCAACACTGATCTGACTACTAGTCTGATTTTTGGGCGCCTGTTTGCAGATGCGGTAGAGTTATCAATCCAAGCAGACACACAATCCGGGTCCAATGTCACTTCTCCTCATTATGTTAATAGTTAATACATGCAAATGAAAACACTCTAGCAATTTGATTTCTTTGAAGATAGTTTGCATATTGTCTTAGCCATAATGACTGTACACTTCTCTCAGCCTCGATTTATGCAAGGGTAGTTTAGTTCATTTTTATCAGCTCAAGTTCATTTTGGCTGCTACTGGAATGTATGTGTGTGTTTCTTTTTTACCTTTCACCTAATTACCATTCAGGTACCATAAGCAGATTTTTCATGCTATTGGTGTTTTTCTTAATTAAGAAACAAATGAATTCTCCCTAGCAAAAAATATGGAACAACAGACTAAGATGCCAGAGGCTGATGTTCTGCTTCTTAATTGAAGCTGCTTCATTGTTAGGTGTCTGTTATGAGGGGGCAGAAGTGTCAGGAGTTTACTGTGAATAGTATAAAAATAAAGGCATGAATAGTACTTTAAAAATTAAGAATCAGTACAAAAATATATTTTTTTTACTGGCATAACTCAACGACACTGTTCTCCCTTCCTTTAGGAGAACAGGCTCTTTAAGTGTAAATTATTCTTCCCGTATGGAAAGCCCCAGGTTCTAATCCCAGCCCAGAGTGAATTCCTTTCTTTTTCCTTTGTCTATTATCTGCACCCCGCTTGTGTGCTCATGTTGTTCAATTAAGGAGGTACCTGAATTTACCAGTGAGAGTAATTTTGTTTCCTTTCCGTTCATCCTTTCAGCAAAATAAGTCTCTACTGCTCTCTCGCTCCCTCATCCCCTGCCATACCATACCCCCACGAGTCTCCATTTCTAAGTCATGCTCTTTGCTTCCTCTCAGTTCTAGGATTTCCCATGCACTAAAAACATCACCACCACTAACTGTAAGAAATTCAGGACAGATTCTGGTCAGGACAATATTCTTCCACTGTAGCTTAAGAAATTCAGAACTTCTAAGCATCAAGGCCTTCCAGGAATGCACTCTTTTTTAACACAGGAAACATCTTCTTTGGGCATCTTTTAAGGGTCACATCCCCCTAAACCACATAGCTCATGTCACAGGAGGAAACTGGGACTTGAACACTGCCACTGAGAAATCATTTGGTCTTTGAGTTTGAAACTGCAGCACATGGTCAAACATCAGCATTAGCCCCCCAGTAAATGCAGAGACACCAAACAGCAGTTTGTAGTAAGTATGCAATAGTTGTGCAAAAAAAATGGAAATCAAGCATCTGACAGACTAAATCTTACCACTTCTTATGCACTCAATCTCCACCTGTTTCAATAGGAATTATAGGAATGTAAGAACGACAAAATCAGTATCTCCCTGCACACACAAGAAATTAACTCACTTTTCTCTATTCAGACATTTTTCCCTCAAGTAAAAAGGGAACTGTAGGAAAACACTGAAAACCAAAAATATTTTTTTTAGTGCAGTATTACCACAGATCAATTCTGAGAGAATTCATATCACACTAAAATGAAGCACTGAATATTGTCTTGAAGACATACAAATAGGTTTGTTACCACCTGAAATTTCTCCATCTGCTTTGATTCATGGTTTTGGACACAAAAAGTCTCAAATTTATTTTTAGCTTAATCAATACAAATCATGCAAAGAGTTTCATCAATATTAATATTAAACTGATATACCTGTTGATGTAAACTGTGTCATAAGACAGTAATATTTTTATATACATATTTAAATGGAAACCATAGAAATGTGTGAGAAAGACTTTTTTCCTCCCACTTCCTTCCTTTGCACATTTGCTGGAGGTTGTTTTTTATTTCTCTCAGCAGGGAAAGCTCAATCCAACACATAAAGAAATTTAACACTATGAGGCTTCTATTTATAAATCTTTCCTTTCCAAAGAAAAACAGTACAATTTCATCTTTTTTCTTCTTAAAATATACAAAAGATGCCAAACATTATAAAGAAAGCAAAGATTCAGTTTTGTTCATTTTTCTACTGATTTTACTTATGCAATTCCTTGAGCTTGACTGTTATTTTACAGCATTTTCAGTAAGACGGAAACGAAACCTCCTGTCAGTAGTTTAATTTCACACAGAGCTGTAATCACCGCTCACAAGGAAAAAAAAAACCTCTGCTGGTAGTCTCCATACAGCAAACAAAAAACCTTAGCTCTTCACCGACTGGACTCACTTTTTCTGCATCTCTGCTGCAGTCTGAACTTCATTTTTCCTCTCAATCAGTCTCTGACCTCCTCACATGGTATCCCTGCCAAATTCTTGGCATTGGAAGTGAGGGGGAAGAGGCCATACCATAAGCGTGTTGATAATGAGGAGATAGAAATAGAAAACCAGCTGGATTGTCCTAATAAAGTATGTCTGGGATTCAGAGACACAACAACTCCCTGTTCAGGTCAGTGTTCAGCATTTTAACCCTGTGCATTCCAGACTGACCTTTCAATGATTTCCACTACTTTATTAAATTAACACTTAATATCAAATTGTACTTGAAAATTTCACTTTGATTTCAATGAAACCTATGACCTGCTACTATCTAACTGTACTTTAATTGTCATTTTCACCTGCAACATGCAAGTGACTCCTGAAAGAATTTCTGCTCATCGTCTTTCTCCTTTTCTGGTACCTTAAAAATGCCAATACTGTCATATATGATCTCTGTTCTTTCTATGAAGTATGTCTTGGTTCACTGATGCAATTTAAGAGCTTTCTAAATCTCTAAGGTAAAAAATTATTGTTTTCTCTTTACATCATTTATTAAGCTTTGGACATAAAACTTAGTTCTAAGAAATCCCTTTTGGAGTTGATTTGATTCCATCTTTTACAGTATCTATCTCTAACACACTCCAGGAGTTTCCCACACTGTCCTTATATTCATTTATAGCAGTGATAAGGCCTTCAATGAGGACATAAATCAAGAAAGGAGGAAAATAAATGTTTTGGTTTTGGTTTTGCTTCTTAGTCACACTTCACATCTTTTCACAGAGCACTATCAAGCAAAAAGGGCACAAACCCAATGCCACCAAAGTCATAAACAGGGTGGTCAAAAAGCCTTTTACTATTCCGTTTACTTGCTCTTCCTATATTCATTGTCCAGTGACTGGTCACACAACACAAACACAGAATGCTATATTTAACACATCTATGAAGGAGAGTCCTCAATTTCTTGACAATTTGCCACCATTTCCAGTATGGCATAACTTCAGCAGTTTTGCTGAAAAATTTTAGTTACTCATTTAGAAAAGTATTCTTAAATTATTTCTAGAAATGGTGACTCTAAAGTTGTAATTTCCCAGCTGTTATGAGACAGCAGCACTGTATCTAATGACACACTCCTTAAAAAAAAATACAAAACAAACCACACTTGAAAAATGGCTAAGTTACCTTTAATGTTTTGTAAAGGGATACTTTTCCACTCTGGATATATTTTTCAAAAAAAGGAGAATAAGAACTACCTTGCAGACAGTGAAACAAATTTATGTCTTACCACTTACACCATTGAAGAAGATCCAACAAAACACTGATATTCAATGTTTAGAAAAGTATTTCATCTAAGGTAAGATGTATAAATATGAAGCAGCAGTTATTCTTTCAGTAGTAGCCAGTAGAACACTGAGATCCACATTTGATATTCATTTCTATTTACTGGCAACTTTGGAAAGTGATTTGGAAGTCAAGTGGGATTACTGAGAAATAGCGTCTTTTCCCAAATTTACACCATTTACCCAATAACAATCTCTAACTTCTCCCCATTTGCCAGGTGCAACAAATGTGTATATAAGGTTTAGCCTAATTACTCCATATAGTGAATCCATGAAGGGCCAAAGGGCACCACTTTTATATTTAACTCAGCAAACTATTGGCCTCTGGAATTAATAGGCAGACTGCAATACAGGCATATAGGCAGACCAGCTTTTTATAGATATATTTAATATCTGTTCTTATGTATATATGAGAATGTAAATGTCAAAGACTTATCAATCTCTTACTGGGCCTGGCTTTTTGTTATCAGAATCTTGTGATTGAGGCAATAGATTCTGACTTTTTTTTTTTATTAAGAGATATTTCTAACATTAGCAAGCTCTATTGTAGAGGTAAGGTTAAAGTAAACAAAAAACTGAACTTCATCAGGCAAACAGGTCACAAAGGTCCTGTTTACATGTAAATCAGGCTTTACCAGTATCTGCCTGATAAATAATTTCCAGCCTGTGATTTAAAGTTTTGCCAAAAACTGAGTAATGATACTGATTGTTCTTCAAACAGGAAAAATCCAAAGGAGCAAATTATTACTTTTCGAATTTTAAGGGAATATGCCAGAAGTACAAAAATCTCATACTGAAATACAATCTCTGTCTACAAATTCTACCTACAGGTTAGTCTCTATTACTAGCCAAGAACACAATAACCTGTAAATCAGTATCCATTAGCAGGGAATATATGGATTCCACACTGCTGCTTGGTAGTTTTAAAACCAAAAGGGTGCTTTTCCAAGAAAAATGGAAACACGATACATGTATTCTTCAGAAATTTTTGGTCTACAGACTATGGAATGTATCTTCTGTTACACTGAGGAAATTAATTCCTGTAGCAAGGTTACAAATGTTGTATTTCAAAAGTGAGTCCGTCACTCACTAACAACTGTTTTACTCCAAAAGAGGTTAATTAATTATTATCAGATAAGTAACTTCCATCAGATATAAGGGATGAACCACTCAGACAATCAAAATGCAAAAAAAAAAGTAACAGTATAATAACCTGAATACATATTTTGAGCTATATGCAGGTTATCACAGGCACAACACCTTGCCATTACATGAACTCACAATTAGAATGAGCAGTGCATCATTAATGTGCAACATAAAATGGAATTCAAACATTCATTCCATATACTTCACTAATAAAGTACTACTTTATACAAAATGCAGAACATTTAGCACACTCTCCTGAAGTTCCTCTAACAAGATTAATTAGGCAACAAAACAGACATCAGAGGTGCCCACAGTTTTTTCTTAACATTTTTACATACAAATGCAATCACATAATTCAAGTTTCAAAATATATTTGAATGTGTAATCTATCAAAGTTGTCAACAATTACGCCTTACAGATTTTCAGTGTTCCTGTACATAGTACAAACAAGTTCTATGTTCTTTCTTCCCTCCCAAAAGAAAAAAGAAAAGGAAGGGGGGGGGAAAAAGGTATTATGATGTCCTAAATTCCCTGGATTCAGTAATTTATTTCTCTTTGCCCACAAATGAACAAACAATACTTCATTGTTCGTGATATTTCCCCTTCTAGGAAGAGATTGAATTCACACCAATTTTTTGAGGTTTTTCTCATGCTTAACAGTTTTCGAGTCATCCTCACAATACTGAAATCAAATACAAACAAGCAAGAATACAACAGCAAATATTCAACATGCTACATGAAAACAACTAAAAGCTAAAGCATAAAAATCAGGAGTTTTTGTGAAAACCTGAAAAACAATAAAATAAAAACAGATTATCACATACGGGCAGAATATTCTCCTATTAATAATTAAATCAGAGTTGAACTAAGTGTTGTGCGTTAGCTCAGTTCCCATAAAGACATTTTATTTTTGCTCCTATTTTGTTTCTCAAAAGGCTGAGAGAAAACATCATCACCCACTTCCATGCAAAACTTTACCTCTACCAGTCTCTGCATCTTTTCCGTATAAAGGTAATTTACAGAAATTCAAAATCCCTCAGCATTGTTTTATATTACTTCTATTAGTAAAATTATTCATGATCTCTATAAATGCAGTTCAGTTTTGCATAATAGGCCTGGTTTCTTTGTAATGTTATACTGTTATATGTTCTGGTATACTATAAATGAGAGCTACATAAAGAAAGCAATTAGGCATAAATTGAAGATACACGATCCTGAAGGCGCAAAAAATCCCACCAGACTTGGCACTGGACATTTTTGTTTGCTGTCTTAAGAAAAATTTGTCTGGACATTATAGCCTCTACGAAAATGCCTGGCATCTTAAAATCACTCAGAATTGAAAACATCTGATATGAATAAAAGAGAAACTGGTTTTGTTGGCACAGCAGTTAAAAATCTCAAAACTTAGAATGACAACCTAGGGAAAATTATTTCCAGGGCTGAAGCCCACGGCATTAGCACCACCTTAATAAGACAACCATGGCAAATTCTTTGACTTTGGAGGTTTCATGGTAGCTCCCCCTACATGATCTTGCTACAAAGATTTTAATCAGAAAATAAATATTTCTGCAGGTCTTCTGGAAGACAGAAAGGAAAACCTTCCAAGAGTTATACCTGCTATGGTAACACTTATGAACGTACAAGGTATATAATGGATTACACACACATGGATTATTCCCAATAAAAGGGGGAAAAACAATATAGCATATCAACAGAAAAACACATGAAAGAATCTAAGAATTTAGATGTTACTCCTGGCAGCACTAGTTAGGGCTTCTTAACTGATGACAGCAGGAGTTGTAGGTGTTGTGACTTCCTTAACATCAGGCAAAAACTAATGGAAAAAAAAAATTAAAAAAAAAAAAAAAACAACACAAAACCACAAACACACAATAATAAAAATGTCCATAGATTGATAGGTATGGACTGACCACATTAGGAAACCTAAAGCATAAGTTTTCATTTTTGTATTACTGAAATAGAGGCAATATTTGCCAGAGTTTGTCTGTTTCTAGGGGTCTGTTTAAGATACAGCACACAAGATTACTCAAAAAATTTAAAAATTATTATTTCCTAATTTGAAGCTATTTATTTATGACTACTATTCTCTTTACACATGGTACGTTATTCTCTTCAAACAAAAAAAGTATATTTTATGCTAAATTGTTGCTATACATCAATTTCAGCCTCAATTCACATTAATTCTCACATACATTGAGATACATATATACATAAGTATTTTTAAATAAGGATGATTGCAACATATCCTTAAAAAAGCTATTGCTTGAAATAATTCTCAAGTTCAAATCATTAGTCAGAACACTTCCATACGTGCAGAAAGACAAAACTTTCTATTTAGGCTGTGATCATTATTTTTAAGAGCATTTTTTTTCTTACATGACCTGTTATAAAGACAGTTATTTAAATAATTTCTTGCAAATATGAAATGCCATTGAAGAATCATGTATTAGTTTAGCGTTGAGATCACCACACATAACAGTAAAGCTTCTAAAAACATGCCAAATAATACCATCTGCATCTTGGTACTTTTAGTAACAAGAACATCTGCCCACTAAGAAATGAATAAAGACTAGGAAAATGATTGCAAAGCATTTAAAAATGTTTTTCTTATAACAAATCAATATTTTAATAATAAATGTGATCAGTCTTCACCCATTATTTTTTTAATGTTTTATAACATCCCTGCAAACAAAAATCATATCCATACACAACTCAGGACTCCAGTATAAAGTATTCTGGAAGAATGTGGGATTAAATTAACATAAAATCACACCAAGTTAAACATAAAAAACAAGCCAAAACTGCAATTATTTCCCTGATGGCATCACATCCAAATTCTCAAAAGATTTTTCTGTGAATGCAAAAGTGGGTTTTCATTTTCAAAAGTGAGCACACTTGTGTAAAAAGGGCGTTTTTCTTCTCTTACTCTGGTATTGCTGGTGCACAAATCACTCAATATTTGAAAGAATTTACACACAGCAAGAGTAACACAGCAAATGTTTTTTCCTCATTTGTTTTATAATGTAAAGGCCATTAGCTTCAAACACAATGCTTTGACTGACAATTGAACTTGTGGCATAATAATGCCCTACCTTAATCTGACCTTACTTGAGAGTGAAAACTTCTGAACCAAGAGTCAAAGAACCTCAGAATGAATGTCAGACTGATCAGACCAGTCATAACATCCCCAAAGCATACTCCCACTAAAATGCGATTTCCTAAGCTGCAGGACTAATCATAAAATTACACAGTCTAGCTGGTCTAAGTAGCTGATTGTTACTCTTCATTTATAAGAACTGCTGATCTTGATTATTTTGGCAATATTAATTTTTCTCCCGTTTTTGATTTACCAACCCCAATCTTCCTCTTTGTATAACTAAATGGGTCTCAGTTGCATAGCCTAGAGGTGTAAAATTCCCAAAGAGCCAACAAAGCAGGCTACCATCCTGGTCAGACCCAAGCATTACACTTCGAAGAAAATAATAAAGCTCTCTTCATTTTTATTAAGTATATAATTATATCTTGAAAAACTTCAGTACAAGAGATAAAAAAAATAACTACTTATTCTGTGATGTAGCACATTTGTCAAAAAAACAAACCTGAAAATCTAAACCCTATGTTCAAATTGTCATAGACTTACAGTTTATTTCAGACCATTTGTAGTAATGCTGTGGGAGATCAGCATAATAATGTATGAAAACTTAACGCAGCTCTGATGCCAAAGGGATGCACCACAATATAAAATAATACTGGAGAAGCTCTTAAACACTTCCACAGTCTTGTTGAAAATCTGCATTCAAAATAATTCTCTAAGCTTTGAGTTCTGTGTTTTAAGATATGTATTTAACATACACCTCAAAGGAGGTGAACAAAAATATCCAGGATAAAACTGTTTATTTCTTAGAAAAGATCTTTTGTTTAATTATTATTTGTTAAATGAAGCAAGTCACTAGAGATTAGACACGAAGAAAACAACCTTTTTTTGAAATATAACTAATCACTGTTCAAATGACCACTGGTTCACCTGCACTGATCACTTATTACTGGTAACACTCCAGGTTACACTCCAGGTTCTTTCATACAGCATTCCAGCTATACTATCAGCAATACAGCACCTTGCAGAATTCATCTTGCTGATATTAAGTCAGCAGCATTAGCTGAGACCCAACTGTCCTTTGGAGATGTGACCCTTAAAACTCAGAGAAAAGCGATACATTATAAAGGATTTCTAGAGTATCAAACCGTCCAAAAATCTAAATTCAAATCCAAGCTGTCCAAATTCCAATTCTGTGGCAGTTGTACACATTTTCATGGCCGTCTTGAAAATCTTTTTCATTCCAAAGATATTATGTCTTGATTTTCATTTGCACATTTTCTCTCCTTCTGTGACTATAACAGAGAGTGCTAATTGCAAATGTGTTCTGAAAGAAACACACATAACCACAGAAACCCCCAATAAACACTCAGGTGGACATGGTATGGTCATAGATTGATAAATTATCTCCAGTTCATAAAAATACACTTCACATAAATTTATTTTAATTATATTTAAGTATAAAATGCTAATTGATCTTAATCTAGTGAAAAATACACACTAGTATAATTAAGGTACAATGTGCTATCCTCTACGTAACTGGTCACAGAATCACAATATTTCACAAGCTGAAATTAATTTATCCACAATGTTTCATTACAGCCTCTCAAAATATAAGTAACATATAACTCATTGCAGCTGCAGCAAAAAAAATCTACTGTGGAAACCACAATTTCAAAGTCAGACTTTATAACTCATTTAATGCTATAAGCTATGATGCTTAAAGTAAATACAGAAATTGAACAGCAAAAATGTTTTTTCTCTAATTCACTGGTCCAACAGGTATACTCCCTCTGTTTTCATTCCTGCCTCTCACAACTTGAAGTCTTTTGTATTTTTGTATTAATACTGACCAGATTACTTGGCCTTTCAAATGGACCATGGAAAGTTAAGTCTCGTCACTAAAGAAAATCTTAATCCAATACCCCACCTTGTGGGAACCCAGCACTGCCTGACACTGTACAGAAACTGACCTTTTTGTCCTTCAGACTTGCCTACCAGGCCCCATCTTCTATCGCAAAAGCCAAATCATCTGATCCCAAACTAACTGTCAACTGCTTGTGATGGTGGGGAAGCCAGACATCAATCAATCAGTTTTTATCAGAGCCACTCTTCGTTTTTCTGTTGTGCTCATCTTATCATCTGACCCAGTTGTAGCCCTGACTTCAGAAGCTTAAGTAACTTGATGACAAAATATGCGTCTGTTTGTCCAAGATGCACATTGTTAAGGAGTGCACTTGTATTTTTAGCAACTAGCTAATATTTTTTCCAGATAAACTGTCAAATATTTGAGATTTTTCTCTCAGTTCTTAAGTTTCCTAGTGTTCATTGAAATACCACAATGCATTTTTGGAACAACTATCAAACAAGTTCAGGGGTTTTGTTTAAAAAATAGACATATATATGCATTTTTATTGAAAAATTAGGCAGGTTCCTTAAGAACTTAACCTAGCTGGGAGCCAAGGGCCTCTCAGAGGCACTGTATCCTATTCACATACACACTGCTATTCAATTGTACTTCAGTATTTTTCATGTGAATATAGATTACTGACACATTTAAACTGCGCCGAAAATCAGTACCTCTGTGGACACAGAGATTTTCTCTTCTGCATCCTACAGAAGAGCATTTTGTCTATGCTTGTTCTGAAATGGATGAAGTACAATTAGCAGATACAATACTCAAAAACCAATATGACTGAAAGCTTCCAAAAATGATCAGTTACTGCTTCCAAAAGCCTTTTCATACATATTTATTAGTGAATTCTATATCATGAGAGGGTAGGAGGGAGTGGAGACAGGTTTTTTGAGAGTTTTTTTTTTTAGGAAAAACTACTGCTACTTCAGCTTTGGTAATTTTACCACAGTCTTCATTGGCTTTACAATTGTGTCCTACTTTGACGCATCAGTTACAGATAGTTCATTTTCTTTGCAGAAAGCTGCATAAAATGTTTGACAAAAAATCCTTCCTTTACTTCTTCAAAACTTCAGAGAAGGGCTCTTTATTGCCATCTAATATGAAGCTTGAATTTGAAAAGTGAAAACAAAACCTAGGCATCTAAAAAATACAAGCAAAATTTCAAGTGGATCTGACAATGCCCTTGCAATATTTTTTCACAACATCTTATAAATATTAGCTGACACATTCGATAATAAAAATAAAATCAAGTCTTAAATAGCAGAGTTCTAATAATGATCCCAATTACATGAGCAAAACACACCACTCCTCTGAGACTTGTGCTGCAGCTACAAAAGTAAAAAATAATAACACCCTGCACAGAATTTCTTGTCAGCCTCCATGTATCACCATAAAATCTGTTTTTAAGATTATTCCATTTCAGCAGAGAAAATCTTTACAACAGACACACAAAAAGACTTCTCTCATCTTATTTGAGTCTATAAGGAATTTCTTATTTTACGGTAAAATTCATTCTGTTCTCATTAAAAATCACTTTTCAATACTAATTGCAGATACATTTAGAAAGTAAGGATATTTTTATATAAAACTTTTGCCACAATAGTTGACTTTTATTTCTCATATAATATGAAAATGAACTTGTATGTATAGCACAGGAGACAAAATGCAAACCATGGAATTCCATTGAACATAAAGGCAACACTTCATTTAAACTTAGTCTCTATTCTACTCTACATTCTAATTTTACATGCACCAAACTGTTAGATACCATTTGTGGTTGTGGGTATTTTTAAGCCTCTATCCTATAAACATTTCACATTCATTTTAAGTATTATCAACAGGACTGCTTCTATGAATGAAGTTAAAGATTGTATTCCTTAAGTTTCTCATGTATTTATACCTTCCAAAAATGTGTTAGGAGGATAGGAAGCCCAGTAACACGGGAAATGCTGTAGTATTTTACTGCAGTTAGCATCAGACCTTTATGATTTGGAAAGGAAAAACGGAAAAGTGTAAAAAATCAAGATTTGTACTGTCCTCTGCTATACTGAATCTAAGGCAAAAGGACCGAGTACAGTAAAAGCAGCGTGTGACATGCAGTTGTATCAGCTAATCACAGTCTGAAAGCTTCAGCTGTCTGGAAGAATAAAGCAACATCACTAATTCACTTATGTGAGTGCAGAGAGTAATGGATAAGAAAAATTTATAACGGTATGTCTGAGTAACTCACTAATTACTAAAGCATTGTAATTTTTGATACTCTGTTACTAAATTATATTCACATTGTAAAATTACTGTAATTGAACAAATCTTGATTATTAAAGTTTTATAAAATAATACGGTGGTGATCAAGAAATAAGAAAGTTAAAGGTCCCACTCCAGCTTTATTTACACGCTCACAGTTAAGAAATTGAATGAATATAAAAAAAAGACTGAAGAGTAAAATAAGCCTTGCATGCAATTAGCTCTATAAATATAAAAGTTTTCTGATAATAAATACATCATCACACTTATTAAACATGTTTTCAAATCCTAGCTAGCTCTTAAAAACATAAAAAAAGACTAGCATTTACAAAGGGTAATAGTGTTACGTAACACCCTTCCTCAACACAGGAAACATGAGATATGAAAAAGGAAAAGATAGATGGAAAATAATGAGGATAAAATTTATTCAATATCTAATAGATAAATGGGAACATTTTTTCTTTATTGCAGCATTTTAACTTATACAAGCTAATTTCAGCATTATGATTACACAAACAAGATCAAAAGCTATGAAAATACATCAGATGATTGCATAACATTTATATCAAACCAGATCACTTTTTCTTTTTTTAAAAAAGAAAAGGCTACTGTGACAACTGCCTGCATTTGCTACCAACTCATGATTGCAGTACCCTTTCAAAGCATTAGATAAAACTGAATAATCAATGAGAAATGTCAATACCGAAAAGTGATTCCTTCTGCAGTGTAAGTTTTATGCAAGTGTTTGAGTTTTGGTTGGTTGGTTTATTTTGCAATTTTTGTAAGAACTCTTCTTCAGTATTGCAAATGTACTGAATTGATCTTACGGTTTTGGGGATTTTCTAAAACACTATTTAGCTGCATCAGGAAAACACGCTGACTTTTTATTACTTCACAGACTAGGAATGAAAAAGAATAAATTAATATCTAGATGCCAAAAATATTGATACCCTTCATTTATATACATCTTAATCTGTATGTTCATCTCCAATAAAGCATGTCCTAAGGAACTATCACACAAATAAACACACACATACACTTGCAAACAACTGGGTAAAGAAAGTACACTTATGTCTCAAAGTAATCCTTGTGCTTGCAGTCATTCAGTCTTTAAATTCCTCCAAGTGAGATTTAACCACACTCTGAGTATATATAACAAAAAATCTCAGGTCTATTGTCTAAGATGAGAACTTTAAAGAAGCACTTAATATTAAAAAAAAAAAAAAAAAGGAGCTTTGACATGATAAAATAGCATTATCAATATTCTATTATCACAAACTCATGAGATAAATGTATCAACTTATAAAACACAAAAATAACTAACCAGACTGTAGTGTTCAGATTTTCCATGATGGCTATTTGCCATTAATTCCAGAGTGAGTGAAATACTGATACTGTTTCTCTACTCTTCTCAAACACTTTTTTTAAAAAAAAAATCTCTGAAGGGAGAATGCATAACAAATTCTGTTCCGTCTACTAATTCATAATCTATGTTTCCATGCTATTTCTTCAGTTACTAAGTGGAATAAACCCTAACCATACATTGATTGGGAGAAGTAATACTACTGCATAGATGCTATAGAACTTCCATACTTTCACTTTAAATCGTGTTTGTCCAATGCACAAATTACTAAACTGTAAATAGTCTTGACTACACAATTCTCCTCTACCATTGTGTCATCTCAAAAAGACAATCCGACAGTAATGGTAATGACACCCTCTCAGACAAGCCTGTGGGCATTAATATTTAAATCTTACCTATCCCTTGTGATTGGAATTCAGCCTCTATTCACAAACAAAAACTAAATCAATGTTCTTAGAGTTCAAACTAGATCCCTAAACAGTTTGCCACTCTCCATGCACAGATAAGATAAACTTTCTTTGACCCAAGAGATGAAGTTGCCATGACGATCAGAGAGTCCACTTTCTATATTGATATTTTGCTGATGTAACAACAAATAGAACCAGATCCTAGGGCTGATAATGGTGATTAATTAATACTAATATTGATCCCTACAAGCAAGAGACAAGGCTATTAACTTGAAGCCTGAAAAGTCAATTGTTACCTGTGGCAGAGATACTAGAAGCTGATTTTGAAACATAATAAACAAATG
>NC_031769.1:132033188-132093188 GCF_001522545.3 Parus major | reverse complement strand
CAGGGATTCTCAGCCAGTACTACTTTACAGTGAGCAGTCTTATTCGACAGGAAGCTCATTTTATTCTTTTATAAATCAGTTTGCCAACTCAATATATATTCCATCCGAAGCAGGCTATCAATAAGCATTCAGAAATCAATAAGGAAAATACTACTGAAAGCGCTTCTCCACGTCCCATGGTAGTTACTTTGAATGGAGTTCTGTAATGCAGAACATCAATGAAAATCAGACCAGTGCTGCTGATTTTACAACAAAATTATTCATAGCTCCTATTTGGAAACGCCTGACACTTCTAGTCCCGACAGCTAGACTTGCTCAGATGAATAAGCTAAAGCACAAAAAGTTTATGAAGACAGTCGTGTGTCACAGGCAAGAGAAGTGAACTATGAGCATTACTAGGCAGCGTATCTTCAACTGAAAGCGTACAGCACACCTGTTTCTCAACACAGAAAACAGCTCAAAAGTGTTAAACCCCCTGCAAGGGCCAAGGCGGGCGAGCGCCTGCGGTGTGGGTGCAGTGCGAGCCCCGGCGGGGCGCGGGCGGCGGGGGCGGCCGCGGGCCCGGGGGGACGGCGGGGCCGCTGTGCGCGGCGCTGCCCACGGGCTCCCCGCGGGAACTTGCTCGTCTTTTCCCGCAGACAGTTTCTGCGATCCTCCGGTACTTACTGCAGCCCAGGCTCGGCATGGGTCTGCGCACACGCGCTAGGCGCAGAAAGTTGCTGAGTGGCAGGGACGGTGTTCGCAGGCTGGTTTGTGTGCTCTCCCGGCGCTACTTCAACTTGAAAACACACGAGCGATCCCACTCCGAAACACGGAGCAATAGTTTGAACAGAGTACGGGGCGGCAGCATGAGCTCCAGAGGAACGAATAAAACCGAGACAGTGAGGAGCCTGCTCAGCCCGCACCGGAGCAGCTCCCGGCTTTCGCTCACGTCCCCTTTCTCCCCATCCTCAGCCTCTCTGGCAAAGTTTCATCATCGGTCCGTACTCCGGACCCCCCTACTGCTCCCCACACCCCCCTCTCTCGCGTCTCCCAAGAACGAGATAAATAAAAGTCTGTTAGAGGGAGCCCCCCTCAGGAAACTTACGTTTGATCTGCCTGGGTTTGCTCTGTTTCCTTCGGGACATGCTGCTCGGCTGCCGCTCCTGGCTTGCTCCAGGTACAGGAGTGGAGCTGGGAGGGGACGGGGGTGGAGGGAGGGTGACAGATCAACACACGGGATTCATAGAGAAGCCGGTGGCCGCCTTGAGATGCAAAGTCAAATGACAGAAAAACAAGGAGAAGGGAAAGAGTGTGTGCGCGTGACGGAGGAAGAGGGGAAGAGAAACGGAGATCGGGGTGGGTGAGACGGAAAGCGAGAATGAGGGGAGAGAGAAGCAGAAAGAGCGGAGGGAGGGAGCAGGGGAAGGAGCGAGGGAGGGAAGGAGGGAGGGAGAGAGGAGGAAGGAAGAGAGGGAGGGAGGGAGAGAGGGAGGGGAGAGCTTGGCTCCTCGCTCTCTCTCTCCCTCTCCCGCCCGCTCTCTGCCGTTGCCGCGCCGCCTCCGCCGCCCGCGCCGCGCTCCGCTCCGACTGACAGGCGGCAGGAGGTGCCGGCGAGGGAGGGGGCGAGGGAGGGGCTTTCCGGGACGGGGGGGCGGAAAGAGGGGGGCGTTTGTCCGTCAGGCTTGACGGGCAGTGGCTACTACCAGCGACAAGTCCGCATGCAAATCGGCTCCTGCCTCTGGGGCACGGGCTGTCGAGGCGGGAGGCTTCAATCGTCCCGGCGCTGCCAGGGCTTCTGGTGGCGGGGAGAGCCGCAACTTTCCTGAGCGAGGCACGGCGGGCGAACGGGCGAAGAAACTCGGTGCCAGCAGGCAGCGGCACGAGTCCCTCCGCCCCGCACGGGGATCCCCGGGGTGTCCCGGCACAGCCGCTGCTCCCGCGTTCCGCCCGCAGCCTCGGCCTCAGCGCTGCCCGCGGCCGGAGCGAGCGCTGCCCGCCGCGCTCCCAGCGCACGGCCCCGGCCCAGGCCGGGTTTCCCACCTCCCGCTCCGGACAGAGGGGTCCCGCTGCGCCTCACAGGTGCCGCCCGGAGCCCGGGGCGCTCCCTGCGCCGAGGGACGGACAGACGGAAGGACGGGCGAGCTGCCAGAGTCCTTCCCTTGCGGTCTTCTGGCCGCTTGCACTCAGCTGCGATAGCCTGAGGAGTCCTGGCTGCGCGGCCATCGCTCTCCCCCCGCGCCCCCGAGTGCTTGGGTTTTGATTCGTAGGTGAGCGAGGGAGACAAGCCGGCCGACCGACTCCCCCGGCTTCGTTACTTTCGCCTTTCTAAACAATGATAATAGTGAGCGTTTTTCCTTGCACGGTAGAAGCCAACATTTGACGCTCCTGTTACTGACACCACTTAAGTATTTGGACAAAGCTAAAACTATTAGCAATGCTCACGTTTACAGTCTTTGTCTTTGTACAAATTTTCTCTTGAACGTTCTTGAATAATCTCATTTACGCATATAGTTGTAAGTGACCCACTATGAAGAAAAGATTAGACTGTATCTCAGTGCCTTGCCAAGCTTTGCACGCCCATAACCACTTTCTCAGTTCTGTCAAACACTAACTTTTAAAAATTCTGGAAAAAATAAAGCTATCCACACAAACAAAAGAGAATCAGCCTGATTTCATGGATGCCAAGGAAGGATATATGATACTGAAATGTCTTTATTACTGTGGTCCCAGAAATTTCAGATCTGACACATGAATGTAATACAACAGGAAATATTCTTAGAGCTTCACTAGCAGGATTTATGTTCAGGTAAACTGTTTAGCATTGCTTTCAGTCTTACCTCTGTGGTCAAAATACTCTCAACAGAAGCAGTTTTTGACTTGATGTCTTGACACATTCCATGCTTCTTTTTTTATTGCAAAACTCTTCATATAAGTAGCAAGAATTCTAACATGGCAATGTGCTAAAATTTTCCATCATATTTTGTTAAAAATAGTATTTGTAAATGACAACTGAATTTACAAAACCACTTTTTTATTAAAGAAAATAATGTGATGGAATCTGTGAGCAATATTTAACATTTGTTGTTGTTCAGATAGTTTAATGAATTTTATTATATAGTAAGTGTTTTCTGTTTAGCTGAAGTGATTGTGGCATGCCAAATTTGTATTTCAATTTCTTTCCTAGAGGTGTAGGCTCTTGGTTAGCTGCCAGTGTGACAGTGGTAGTGTTTGCAGGAAGGTATTCTATGGCAATAGATAAACGTGATAAGAATACACCAAGTGAAATGCTGTGCTATGATTTTGTTACAGAGCAAGGCTCAAAAGGGGACTTAGATGGATGAGATACCCATCTTTCAAATTTAAGTTAATATTTTATCTTATATATTCTCAACATTCTCAACTCTCTTAAACTGCAGTCTGGTTCCCTAATTAGAATAGTAATGTCTTTTCCATCATATGGCTTGACCATTTATTTCTGTTTCTATTTTGTTGCCAGGCTCTCCCACAGTTTTTAGTCTGCACAGGCAGTTTGACTGATACTGCCTTTAAACCTACTGTTGTTTAAGTGTTAAAGAATTAAGTAATCAGTTTCCAACGTTTGAACAATATATGAACTGTAACTTGTAAAATTGTCACTCTAACTTAAAAGTTAGTAACTTTATGTGGTACAAACCAGTTACAAATAAGTGATAAACAGCAATGTAAAATGAAGCAATGCAAGAGTCTCTAAGGGCTTATTCTTAAATACTGTTTAGGGTAAATTACATAACAATTTTTGTGCTGACTCCTGCTTTTGTTAATATTTAAATTGTAATTTTAGTTGCATATTTTGTCTATTCTGAAGCATTATGGCTATTTTCTGCTTCATCAACTCAAAAGAGTTCATATAAAGTTGTTTTGTTTCTATGACCATTCAGAGACATGTTTGATATCTTAAAGAATTATTACACTTAGTCATTTGTATGTGTTTCAGGTTATTTTTGACCTATTTACCTAAAGTTAAAAAAGCTGTTTGTGAAAAAAGAAACATACATATGCCTGCTGCATTAATGTAATTAATGGTGTAAACTGATGAGCCATTTTCTGTCATTTATAGAAGAACTTTTATTTGGCATATTTTAATACTCCGTGGAAAGTATTAAATATCCATTTTGTTTGTCAGAACAAGTAGACTGCAGTATATGCCAGGTGAAAAAAGCCTGTAGCAGGCCGTGTGTAGCTGCTGAGGCCGGGCCAGGGCTCAAGCTCTGCGCGTGATCACTGACGCTGTGTTATTGTTAAGCCAATCTCCGGTGCTGCTCCCCAGGAGCTGTTTCCGATAAGCTCTGGGGGCAAGTCCACTTCTGCTGTGGCAGGGGCTTGAGTCACATGAACACAAGTAGAGCAGCGTAGCCTTCCCTCAGGGCTCAAGAATAGGCCCAGCATATTCTGTTAACCTGCAGAGAGAGTCATTCAGAGTAGATCTTTCAAATTTTACATATTACCTCTCTCTCCCTAATTGCATAATTTTCAGAACTGCTGTAGAAGCTGCTATGTAGTTACAATGTTGTCCATACCAAGGTTTCAGTGCCTGTACCGTTCTCTGGCTCTTTGTGCTCACCTGTTGAATGCTGCCAGACAGTGCTCTCAGAGTGCTCTGCCAGCACAGCCCAGGAGGCAGCTGCAGCATGTGAGCAGGGGAAAAATGTGTCCGGTTTTTGTACTGAGGGAATGGTGCCCATCTGTCCAAAAGTTCAGGGTAACTATCAGACAGATAGGAAATGAAGTAAGAATAGTTTCAAAACTATTCAACCAAAATGGTAGCTGGATGTGAGCACTGGACCAGTCCAGAAGGTGTATGTCCTTAGTTAATTACAATATCTCAAGAAGAAGAAAATAATCTCCACGGAGGTTTACTTCTAAGATGTCTTGAACTTCATCACTTCCAACTCTCTATACTTGCTAGAATTCTATGAAGGTTTATAGAAGCCCTCTAACTGAATGGTTATCATAGTTTAAGATTTAAATTCTTGAATGACTATATTCTGGCAAATAAACTAGGAAAAGTACAGCTTAGATTTCATGATCTTCA
This sequence comes from Parus major, assembly GCF_001522545.3. Lineage (NCBI taxonomy): Eukaryota > Metazoa > Chordata > Aves > Passeriformes > Paridae > Parus > Parus major. The sequence continues at coordinate 132,088,135 of NC_031769.1, read as the reverse complement.
AGTGTTAGCAACTTTCTTGCACACAGATAATATACATAATTTTAAAAACAATGTCCTTCATTGGAGAAAACTCAATGATTCTTAGAACAATCTTTCCATTCTCTCATTGAAAGAAGGAAAGACTAAAATTTTGAAATATTTTCTTAGAACCTGAGTTAACCCCTTGACTAGCAGATACAGATTTTTTTTAATTATTTTTTTTATTATTTTTTTTAATGCCAAAAAGAAGAATGTACACTGAGGAAATTAACTTCAGAATTCTCACATGAATCTGGATACAGATTATATGCAAAGACACTGCTGTATAATGAAGATACCATGAGTTTTAGGCAGCAATTGATTTTGGAAGAAAATATGCTTAATTTTTGTGTTGTATGCATAACCAAGTTCTGACTATTCATAATACCGAATAAAAATGTATAATGTTAAAAATATAATTGCATGGGTTCTGTTGGGCTCTTAGGCTGCAATTTCCATAGTAAGGACCTGGATTCTTTCATTCTTCCATGATCTTAGTCATAGTGTTTGGTTCTTTAGCTCTTAATGAAAAAGAAAAAGCTGATATTTTCCAAGTTAATGGAATCCAAAGATTATCCACTTAAAGCATAAGAAAGAGTACATGGAATATCTTTTTAGAACTTTATTCCTCTTTTTTGTTGGTCAGTAGTGAAATACTTAACTAGACTGAGCATGAAATTGTTAAGGCTCAGAATACTTCTCTAGCATGAATATGGGACAATTCACACTTTTCCCAGCTCTTGGAAAAATCTATAGTTTATTCTTATTTCACAGTGTGTAGATTTTCTGTGTGGTCATGCCAGACATACATATATTCTAAGACAGCAAGAAAATAGACCTAAATATATCTCTGGGCAGCTGATGGATGATCAGTCTGAGCTTTGAATTTAGAAGTAAAGCTTCCTCTGGCTTTTGAAATAAAGAAGAAAAGACTCCTCCAATGTGCTTCTAGATGCTGTATAGGAAAAAAATGCTGCAAGGCAGATTCCTCTCACTCAAAGGAACCTACAGAAGATGTGAGGATATCCAAAGAGAATGAATGACACCAATGGATATGAACTGCCCTTCCAACCAGTCCTATAGACAAGTTAGAACTGAATTGCTACTACAATTTTTTGTGAATATTCTGCTCCCTAGGAATGATCACAACCCTACAGTGAAGTTCCTGGCCACAGGATTTCAGTGAATGCAGCAATGTGGGAAGCCAGGCTCATAGAGTGCTGGAGTCAGTGCTGAGTCAGACTTCACATTGATAGTCCAGACCTTTGCATCCATTCTGGGAGATCTGCCAGTTTTTAGAGGCCAAAACCCATGTCCACTACATATGGAGAGAGAAGAATAGCATAGAAATAAATTGTGACCTCAGAAACTTTCTGGATTCCTAAGCAGACTTTTCCTGAAAAGGGTGTTCTCTGAATTTGAGTTAATTTTTGGTTGGTGCAAAGCTTAGCATTTTCATGGTGTCAGTTTGCTGTCTCTTTTCATGTATTTATTTAGAGCAGAAATCACTGATCTCTTTTGATAGTTCAGTTATGCAAGATACTTTTCATCTCACATTAAAATTTATATCTTATTTGTTATCCAAAAATAGTGGCAAAGATTATTCTTCATTTCCTGACTGGATGCTCTCTGATATTGTTCAGGTAATCTTATAGATGAACGAAATGATAGTCTACCAAACTGCTTAGACATTTTGGGCAACTTTAAATCAGAATCACAGAATAGCCATGATCTTCATGATAATGTAAAACACTCATTTTCACTGCACAGGACTGTAGTAATGCCTTGAAAAAATATTTCATCTCTTTCTGAAAAATTGTACATGTAACTCAACTCCTAATATTGACATCCATGCTTTCCTCTCAATATCAGCAGGATTCTACTGCAACACATGACTTGAACAAGCTAACCTGTTGTGTGCTGTGCTTTCAGCTGGTAAAGAAAATTCAGTAGGTGTGGCATAGATATATCTTTTCGAACAAAAATACATGTTCACAAGATATTGTATCACACACATGGCAGCATCTGGAGTATGGGATGGAAGGGACAATGTCTTATTTCTGGATACCTTGGCTGTCTGAAATGCAGCCCATTCACCCCACTGCTTACAGATGGCTACTGAAAACTTAGAAATGTACTGAAACATATATAATCCCCCACCACATTGCAGATTCCTGCCAGTAGCAAGACTGCAGCCCACAGCAGCAGTAGCTTACTGTTTTGGCATGTGTGTGGCCTTCAGAGGCCAACTTTGTTACAACTCAGAGAACTTCTCTGCTTTCCATGACCTTACCCTCCCCAGGAACATGCTACCCTTAGCACAGTCTTAACACTCTATGGTCTGGGCTTCTGAGAGAGGCACCTTGCTCAGACATGCAAACAATAATGTAGCATGAACTTTTCTGAAGCTTATAAGTCCAGAGTGGAAGGAGTTCAGAATAAGATACAAGAAAAATGAAGGAAAGTTAAGGGATAGTAGAATAGAAGAAAAAAGGGGATGAACAGCTGTAGTACTTTAAAAATCTTTATTTCTATCTTAATTTCTTTTTAGATAAGCCAACAGCATTACTTCATGTAGACATACCTTAACACTGAAAAGATAACATTAATATTGTCAAATTACTGTTTATGACATCAGAGTGCAAATCTCATAAAGTAGTGATGTGAGTATAAAGTATATCCCTAGATGCAGAGTTTGTAGTAAAATAGCATTTTCTTCTTCCATAACTGTTATGTAATGCTTATTTTGAAAACTGTTAGTAGGGTTTCTGTTCTTGCCAAATTAGATACTATGGGCATCAGAGTTTGCCCCGATTCAGTGAGGGAGGTTGCGTAAACACCAGCATCTCAACAATATTCATAAAAGCATTATCAAGACATTAAAAATAGAAAAATGGGAACATATATGGTGATTCCTCTATAAGTATCATTATACCAGTTTACATTATGGCATTATAATGACAATCATCAACTTCAACATTTTCAACAAGTTTTTCTTCTGCTGTATATCTATTGAAAGGATGTTCTTACACAAATGCACAGTGATAGTGGGTAGAGTATATGGTATCATCTGTACTTGTGTCCTATCTGTTCCTCATATTGTGCAAATGAAACTTCCCCCCCTCAGAGCAGTTGCATGAATTGTCCTCTGTATGTATCATAACTGGATTGTTTACCACTTTGAGGTATATAAAAAACTGTGTATCATCCTAATGAATAGAATAGACATTGAAACTTCAAAGTCTGTGCCAGCATAGACTCTCTTTTTCAGATTTTATGTTCTTCTCAGCAGTGTGGAGATGTTTTGGCTTATTAAGGGGATGTTCATAATTTATGAAACTTTTCAATTTTTGCCATTATCCTGTAAATACAATTGACTTTCATTAGAAAGGAAATCTTCCCATGCAGTCTTTCGAAAGTGTGACCCTCCAAGGTATTCTACCTTAGGAACCAGATGCTTTGCACAGCAAACTTAGAAAATAAGTAAAAGTTATAATAGTCCAGTGGACTGAACAACAAAGGGAAAGTACAGTTTCCCTCGGTAGTTTGTAACCCTGTATTCTTTTTGAGAAAACTTACAGGATTTTTAGTAGCCCACTTTACAAAGCTAAATTATTCTCAAAGTTGGTTGATTTCAATGCACCATTGACTTTGAAGATATTGGCAGTATATGAGGTGTTTATCTCCTTCATATTATATCTGCTCACAACAAAATTTAGTTCAAATTCCCCTCTGCTTCTAAAATCCACAAGTAACATCCAAAAATTCATGTAGCACTTTAAAATGTAAAAGTAGGATGGCAATTTTTCTGAAGTGTCTCAATAACTTAGAATTCTTTTCAGTTTTCCTTTTTAATCCCTCTTGAAAATTAAAATTAAATTTTGAATCAAGCTGCCTCCAAAAATGTTGCTCTAGAGACAATTCTTTGACTGATGCTGATAGTTAGGAATTACACCAGCTTATAAAGGAGAAAATCAGAGTTCATGATTGTTTCCCAGCCACTGATTTTAAAAGGATTAAGGTGGAAGCTCTCCAAATAAAAGTCCTGAAGAATAATCACTCCCTAGCCTTTTCCTATCAAGAACTCAAAGGAGAAAGTTGCCCTCAATTTTATAAAATCATTTTCATCAATACAACTGAGTAGTGTTCTCCAAACATAAAAACAAATCACTTTGCACACATTACACTTTGATATGAGCAACTAAGTAAAGCTAACTGTTAGATCTATGAGTTTGTGTATACAGCTTGTTTCATTCAAATCAGCTTCCCTTTATTTGAAAGTATTTATACAATAAACACAATTCAATCTAATATATGGGTCATATATTCCTACTTGTATTCTCCTTTTTTCTGAACATTGACCAACCAAATCCTCAATAAATTTTTTTCAATGTTTAAATGATTCTTTCCCTGGAGGTTGTTTCTGGGGCCATTTTCTAGCTATGAAATGGTGGATTGCATTAAATAGACTCAAACAGCCACAGATGAGCTTATTTATTCAATCTGGTTTTGCACTTATTTTAAATTCCCTTTCACTCACTCTGTAGGACTGGTGCAAACAAAAAAAAGCAATTTTTTTTTTATATGTTGTTCATGCTCATCCAACTTCTGAATTACAGACTGGAATTATTAATGAAGAAATGTTGTGTTATTTTGAAGAGACAGGTTGCATTCTTGCTTTTGTTACATCATTAACAGCACTGCTTCCTTTGCTTTGTCATCACTTTGCCTCCAAATAACACCAATTCCTTAACCCATCATTTTAGTTTGTATATCAGCTGCGTGAGGGTCTATGTTATTTCTGGCCTAAGAATTTTAGGATGACAGAATGGAAAATTTACCTCTTTCAAAATAAATAATAAACCAAACTTTTTTCTTTTTTTTTTTTTTAATTTTATTGTCATTATTCCTGTTGTTATACACATGGATAGTTCCATGATATTTTCTGTTCTCCTAATATGCATGGTGCTTGGACATTCCCAGAATGCATCTTCTTGTAATGATAAAACAAAATAATTGATATTCTAAAAGGTTCTGAAGTTATTCCTTTTTTCCTGTAAAATGAAAAATATTGTTTGAGCCATTGATAAGTAGAGGTAGGCTACTGAAATAATTAATAATAACATTTCCAAAGATGTACTTTTTTTCTAATATCCTTCAGTTGTGCAAAGTACAAAGTTTCTTCAAAATTAGAGACTGATTGACAATTTTGAGTAGTTATTCATCTAAATATTACATTAAAACTCATTACAATAGCTAAACATAGAAGTGGATGTGGATTTCATATGATTTCCATGCATAGATCAACTGAAAAATGTGTAATATTTTAAATTAATTTTCTAAGACAGTCTCAACTGATTAATACCACAAATATTGATTTAGGTTTGGGCTATAACACTTGTAACACAAATTAATTTATTCCATAAAAATCTTTCAGGCAGTAGGACACATAATGGCTTTGGAACTAATGGTTTTGGTGTTTTGAGCCATAGAGAATATCCCCACAAGCAGTTTTAAAAGTTTGGAGCTTGGTGGTAAGCATTCAAAGCAGACAGTTTTTATTTTGTTCATTGCTTCATATACCAACATCTAAATGGCTTACCTGTGTCTCTTAAAATACAAAATATTTCTAAATGTATAGATGAAAACCAGTGGCGTAACTATCAGATGGTTTAAAACTGAAAGTCCTGCTCAGATATCTCATTGGTTGTCTTTAGAAACCCTGTTGCAGGTGAGCTCAAATCACCTTTGGCTATCATGGCAGAAATGTGGGTTGTGAATTTTTCCCTGTACACATTTACAGTGTAGAAGATTGCCAGCCAATACTTACATGAAATTAACATTTCTCTTATTCTTAAATCACCCATAATTGGTGACTTTTAACATCTTTTAACTGTAATCATGCTGCAAGAAGAGCTGCAACAGTCAATTTAATACCACAAACAGCAATGCACCCATTTAATTGTCCTCCAACCCTGTCATTCTGCCTGGGGGGTTGGCAAAAAGGCTCTGGATGCAAGATGTGGAACCTACAGGAAGAACCATCAGTTTCTACCTCATGGAAACAAAGCTTTGATCACTTGAAAGACAGAAAAATATTGATGAGTATGACTTATTTTGCCTATTAGCTACCTGGTACATTATTTTCAATTCCTATTCACTTCCTAACATGGTTCTATCATCTACCCTTCACATTCTCTTTAGTATTTGTAAATATATTTCTCTTGTTCTTACTCCTAACTCCTTATCCTAGATCTTACCCTTCTTCCTGTGCACTGTGGTATGAAAAAAGAAAAAGAAATTCCAGGAAATGAAAGTTGGGTGACCTCAGAAATGGCTTATGAGTAATGCTGATGAGAAACAAGTGTATTTTACTATGACCAAGATAGTTCTGGGAGATCACACTCAGAAGAAATAATGAATCACGGATAATATTTAAGGACTTGTGACATAGACTCCTTGAATGGGAAGTTTAGTCTTCTAACCAACAAAATGCCTCAATGCCTGTCATGGTAGATTTTACATTATGAAAATAATTTTTTAAAAGTTGAAGCACTTTCATTTATAACTTCAAAATTCAGTTAAATATTAAAAAAAGAAAAAGGAAAATTTGACCTAAATTTCCTTCCTTTGGACTGGGTGATATGATTGGATAGACCTATTCCTAGAGCCTTTGATTCCGACAAATTTCCATTCTATAAAAATACACAGCTTTAATCTATTTTCTTTACTTTTATTATTACATTTTGGGTTGTATACATTTTTTTTTATACCTATGTATTGAAAATAGTATCTTGAATTTAATGCAAGAAAACAAGTTGAAATAACTTCAACTCATTCAGATTTTTGAAATTCAGAGCAAGGCATTTATAACAAGCTGATCTTAGAGCACAAAGGCATGCTTATACTAAATGAACCTAGTAAAAAATCTAAAACACCAGAGGATGTCCTTTGTGACACACAGCAACTCTGGTTCCAATTTTAGACCAGGAACAATTATTGATCAGTGATTCATAACAAATCCCCCTATTCTCTGAGAGGATTGCCAATCTTGACATCATCACAATTTCAGCCTATCTGTTCCAAAACTTGGTAGTTCATACAAAACTCAAAAATCCAAACATTCCATATGATCAGAATCTTGAACTGAAGTGATGAGCAATGCTCTACAAGACAGCTCAGTTTCTGTTTCTGCAGCTGAGCTCCTGCAGTCTTCTCCATTTTCAAGCAGCATAAGAAAGTCAGAGAGCAGTTCTGTGTGAAATTAATGCCATATCTGCCTTAAAATTCCATGATGGCTGTAGAAGGTGTTGAAAAACAGTTCCTTATGCTAGAACTATACAACTGGTAATGAAATACAGATCTTTGTCCTGAACCAGTTTATGACATCAGTGTATCCCAGTAGCAATAATGTTTGATTGTTACCAGAGATCCACGATATCACTAAAAAAAAGCACAACTGCTTTATATTATCACTTACTTGTATTTAAATAGCCCATGCTAAAATTGTACTTTCAAAATCTTCCTTTAATTCTGACATGAAGCTAAATGGCTGAGAACAATATATTTCACTTCATGCAGATGATATATTGCTTTCTTGTTAGGCTTCCTTATTTGAGATGACTTCTCTGTCTTATAACCATGACTAAATCTCCAGCTACAAAATGAATTTGATTAAATCCAACCACTTGACCTTGTCAACCAATGTCCCCAGACACCTCTTTACTGACTACATTATTCTATGGGCTTCTAAGCAGTACAGCTGGAATGCTTATACCCTATTCCATGTTCTCTGCTCTCAATAACTACAAATTCTCCAGAATAATTATTAAAATTAAAGATTATATAGAAGGCTGGACCTTCATCTGTTTCAGGCTGAGTTATTTTACTTAAAAAGAATTCTTTTCTAAAAACATTAAATTTCAGCCAGATGTTACCTCATCATGGACATCTCTGACGACTATTTAAGACCTGTACCAATCCCTCTTGAAGTAAAATTAAAATTAAAAGTAGTTTTAGGCAAAAATTACATTGCTTCAACATGTTAAAATTATATTAGATGCATACATTGATTTGAATATCAAACCTTAATGATTCAAAATCAATTAAAATCTACAGGGGTAGATAATTTATTTATTTAGAATAATGTCTTACTGCATTTTCTTACTCTGAGAGATGTAAAGTAATGTAACATCAATACAGACATGTAATAGTAAATTTATGCTCTTTAAACCTCCAGCCAGTGATTTATCCAGAGTCCCATTGGATGTTAGTGAATTGTATACACACCTTGACCTAATATGATCAGAGAAATGTGAGCCAAGTGAGGGAGCATCTAAAGGAATGTTAAACTTAAATAATGAAACCAAAACTAAAAGAGACTATATTGACTGTAAGTAAAATTGACCTGAGACTAGAGTGAAGTTTCCAGCTGTGAGAGCCATCAGCAGAAGCAAATATAGATAATCTAACAGGTTTAGGGCAAACAAGCATTTTCAGAGAAGGATTATAGTGAAGAATACCTGTGATAGGAGGGGTTATAATAATTTTTAAATTTGCTTCAGTTATACGCAAAATGTATGTTATTTTTCAAACAAAATATTATTGTAGCATTTTTGATGTTCCAGTTACAGTATTTGATTCAACAGTAAAAAGTAATTAGTAATTAGTAATTAGTAAAATATTTATATCTGATGCAAAATTTGTCCATTACTTGGTACTTTATAGACTTCATAAAACGACGATACCTTGAGGAACACAGACTTACAAACTTTACCTGTAGTGGTCATATTATACTGGGCTCATTCCTCTGCTACACTGAAATAAAGAGGGGAGATAAAGATTCTTTTATGCCTCCACCATCTCAGCACCATCCTGGTGATAAGAACCCAAGACAGCCTTCAGCACGAAGCTGGAGAAATCGCAGGGGTGCTCTAATGACTGACAACTGGAACAAAACACTCAGTACCCTCTGTCAGCCAGAGCTGGGAGAGCATTCCACACTGCTCCTTTCCCCGATACTCATTGCCTCTAGGCATCACAAGCTGTCTGAATGCATGTAAATATATGTCATTCCTGAAGCTGACAGAAAATGAGGCTTTCTATGAAGATTGCTCAGATTCCATGAAAGGGAAACTTATGGTCATTTTCCTTCTCTCCAGAAATGTAAAACAGTATTATAGTTGTTTGTTTTGTTTCCTGCAGCACACTGTTTTCTGAGTATTTTGTAAAACACACACATATAAATACACATCCCAGGTGTATGTGCACATATTTACACACATATATTGCCTATATAGATAGACACATGTGGATACATACATATAGAACTTTCTTAATACATCCACAAACCCATTAAATGATGGTAACTCAACTTTAAAAATGGAGGAGTCATTGGAATTTCATGACATTATTTTCCTATTAAACACTCTCTCTTTGATTTTACAGTGTCAGGTTTGATCTTGCACAGCTTAGGTGCAGTATGTTGCTTCTTTCTGTGAACTATCCTCCTATCTGTTTCCTAAGCTGTTGTTCCACACTTGTAATCATGTTATTTGAGTGCCTTATGTATTCTAAAAATAACCATAATAGAAGTTGCATGTAAGTGCAAGGTGAGAAGTGATGAACAGGACAGCGACACAGCACAACCAATCATACTGGATGTAAACGGGAAACCAGACCACACTGCATAGCAATAAATGATTATTATTACTGCAGTTTATAAAGAACCAAGGTGTTGGAGGCACTTCAAAGTGCACAAGAAGAGACATATTCCTTCCCTTAAGAGTTTAATATATAGAAATGCTGCCTGGCTGTTTCTAACTGCATCACAGGGTAAAACAAAATAAAGAATGATAAATTGCATTATATTGGATCATGTTTAAGCCTATACTGCACCAACAAACTTTACTCTTTTTCCCCCTCAGTTAAAATGCGTTTTTGCCATAGAAGGTGCCATAACAGCAGTTTGACATTTGCTGAAAGTCCACTTGAAAGGTATCAGTGATTAAACTCACTTGTCTATCCACAACTTGCAAAGGAATTTGAATGAATGTAAATCTTAAGCTCATCACAACGTGAGCTAAGCCAAACTTTCACTTCCTGGAATCATCATTTCCAAGTGAGTCCTCCAGCAAAACTTTCCTTTGTCTCCCAGCCAACCGCCTGCACTTGTCTGCAAGTGTGTCCTGCACTGCAGACCCCTGAACAATGAAAGTTCACAAGTTTCCACAAACAAAACTAATCCATCATTTCCACTGCAATAGAAAGTACCCTTCATAAAAGAGAACAGTGAACAGTTCCTGAAAAGGAGCATTCCCTTCCACAGAATTCCTTTTCCAAACACATGCATCCCTAACCAGCTTCCCTCCTGTAATGCTAACCCTAACCTTAAACAGTACCACAGCTGCTAACAAGGGAAATTTAAGCAGGCTTGAGCTGAACCTTAGAACTTGCTGGAAATTATATTCTAGAAAGATGCCATACATGTGAAGGTCAATAAAGGTGAGTACAAAGACAAGAATCTGGTATATGATACTGATTAATTATCTGTACTATATGATTTAAATTCTCTGTATTACCAAATGACATGGATGCTCATCAAAGGTACATAATCTTTTTCTGTGATGGTACTTTACCTTTTTATGCTTCTAGGTAGATACCAGGACAGACTCTAACAGCCAAGGAGATCAGGAATTAATCTGACTCTTCTGAAGTTAATAGAATCTCTGCCATTTATTTCAGTGGGTCTCACACTGAACATTAACAATATAAAATCATTTCTGTGGGATTGCTCAAGGGTTAAGGTTATATATCAGTGTGAAAAAGTAAAAGTAAAACTAAATCTCATTCATAATGAGAATGGGTTGTTTTCTCTACAAATACCATCTATCTCAAATTACAATAATAGAATACTTTAATTTTCTGGAGATTGATGTGTAGTCTGATTTTTTGCTTTTCTATATTTTAGTTTTTCATACAGCCACTAAGCTGAGAAAAAGGTGAAAAGGCAACCTATTGGCATACAGTGTTGGAAAGTAAAGCAATTTCAAAAGTCCATTTCCACTCTGAAATTTCAAGCACCCTTTAAAATAAATATACCTGAACAAGATTAAAAAAGAAACAAAAATATTTGTCTTCCTTTGGTAATTTGTTTTCTGCTTATAGTAAACTGAAGTCAGTTTTACTTTTTTCAGGGAAAATTTGCTCTAATTTTCCAAGGTTACAAGACAGAGTGACTGTGTTATTCTCTGTGCTGTGAGAAAAGCTCATGTGCATGCTGACCATCAGACAGTGGAAAACAGTGATTATAGCATATTTCAGAACATTGATGACACTGAGGAGACTGCATGGGAGCATTCAAGGGGAAGCAAAAAAAGAAAACATTGCTCTTATGTCCAGGTCATTTGACTCCAAATATATGTGATATTTAATATGTTAATTTCCCTGAAGATTTTTTTTTCACTTTCAGTTTCAGCAGAAACTGGGAATTTCTGTTCAAAACCAAAGCAGAAGATTATTATTTCCATTCAAGGGAATCTGAAAAATTCTATGTGAAACTGAACAAGAACACAAGTTCTGAGCCTTCTGGCTTTTTATGGCTTGCCTTGTATCTATGTTCTAAATGAAAATGAGAAGGTAAATCAACCAACCTCTCCCTACCCTTGGCTCTAAGGCAGAGAAACAGGAAACTCAAAGTCACAGCCTGAGCCAGACCTTCCAGGCAGCTAAGATAGCACTGGGGGATCAGTGCCTTGACAGCAAGATGATCCAGCTCTGATCCAGGGAAAATGGGAGGACTAAGGTCATCATGCTCATCATGTGGTGAGTGAAGTCTTACCTGACATCAAAGTCAAGCCACTGAGAAAAGTCCACATAGACTATTTGTGGATTTGAGCTCCCAGCTTTGGAAGATTTTCACAGAAAGAGTAAGCTAAAACAGAGGAACCTGGAAGCTGGGGACCACCAGCAGATGGCAAAGTAAAATGCCATGTGGAATGCCAGGAAAATCTTCATGAGTTTCATTGGAAACCCTTCTGCCAAACAGTGGAGCCATAAGAAATACTGACATTTTGAAATGTTGACCTTTTTTTTTTAAGGAAAACCTAGCACCTTTGGAGAATCTTAACCAGTTTTCAAAGGCATGAGAGAAAATGAGCCAAAGAGCCAGATTTTGCAGTAAGGCTCCAGCTCTGAGTTGCATACAGGTGTGCTGTGGCAGAATTCTGTGGTGTGCCTGACAGGGGTGTGGATGGAGCCTAGCAGTATTATTACAGTCTTCATAATTTTCATATAATAATTATTTTATAGGCAATGAATGTCAGCAAGATGTTGTCACCTCACCTTGTTTACAAAAGAAGCAGTGATACCTGCAAAGACTGTAAGCTCCAAAGAGACACTAGAGGGTAATTTACAGTCAAGCAGGTGAGGAAGAGTCCAGGCTCCAGGCCACATCTTCCAAGTGTGATCCTGCAGTAATTAGTGGTGATTTTCATATTCATTTCCATAGTATGTATCAATAGACTTTATGTGTCAAAAAGAGAGTGTGCATTATTGCCTTTGGAAGTAGTAATAATAAGACCTGAATCTACTTTTCTTCCAAAATTTCCCATGTGGAAATTCACTTCTTGTTCAGTCTAGCAGCAATGCAATACTAGATTTTATTAAAAGAATCCAATGTGACTGTCAACAGACAGAGCAGTAGTATTGGATATCTTCTGCTGGAAAGTCGAAATTACACTGCACAGAAAATATCAATATGGATTAATCTATAGGCCATGGATTTGACTGTTTCTTAAATTGGGTTTAGTTGTATAATGTACATTAAAGTGAGATAAATTCACAATTCACATTTCATTGATTTAGCTAAGTTCAATTGAGAATTTGTGTTGTTGTTTTGTGTATTTATATTTGACTGTTTCTTCCTAGAAGCTTAATCAGTGTAAGCTTACATAGCCAATACAACCTGCTGTGAAAGCTTGGATCTTTAATACTGTACCATAAGCCATGCTACTGAGGTAGAAAATTTACTGCTGGCCAGAAAAATAAGAATACCCTTCCTTCAAGATTATGAAGTATATTTTGAAAAGGTCTCCAGCTGGTCTTCCAGCTAGTTGGTTTCAGCAAAGGTGGCTTAGACATGGAAAAACATCACTGTGTGCACTGAAAACTGCACAAAAAAAGAGATTCAGCATGAAAATCAAAAGCTATAGTGCCTTTCTGTAGATCAGTGCATATATTAAATTCAGTGGCTCTCATCATCTATATACTGCCCAGATACGTAAAACCTACAGAGTCCATGCATTCAAGGACTTCAACTTAACCAGTAGAAAGCCCTTGGAAAAAAATTAGTATGTTAATTATTTCTAACTGTATTTTACTGTTGAATACCTCTTTTTTCAGTTAATGGGCTATGTAATGTTGCTATATGTCTTATACTAAGTATAGCGTAACAATTTATAAGAAAAGTGCATATTATTATGTGTAACAATGACATACTAAAAGTTCTAGGTATTCACATTTCTCTTTAAAACATATAGTGTGATTTTGGTATTCCATATGTACTGATAGTCATTTTAATATTGAATAGGAATATGTAGTATACTTACAGAAATTGCTCCCCATTAGTGAGTTTTGACGTGGTATTGTAGAAACAAAATGATGGAGAAACAGACAAAGAATTGCCCCTGTCTGGGACTAACAAAAGAATATCTTGAGAAGCAAAAAACATGGCAACTAACTTGGTTCACACTACTGGGGCTATTAACTACAAAAAAAGAATAGTTCTCACAATTGCAATAATTTCATTTTAAGAAAGCCTTGTAGTTTAATTGTGTATTTAAAGTATTTTAAGGAAAACAGCTTTGCCTTGCTATCCATAGGTTAGCAGAGAAGTGGTAGCAGCGGCATAACTGCCAAACTGAAGGGAGATTCAACATGCAGCTCAATGGAATTTCTGTCTACTTCTACTGTGTCATGTCTGGAATTTTATATTTAATCAATTTCTTTGGATCAGTGGGTTGAACAGGGAAAATCAAAGTGGGTGGAACTCTGATTATCACATCCAGAACCTAAAAATGCCTCTTCATCAGCCTTTAGACTTTCACCTGTGCACCTGTTTTCAGCATTTAAAATATGAAAATCCCTGAATGAATGGTTTTCAAGACACCCTGGCTGGAAGGTAAGACAAGAGGGTGTCCTGTTCTGGGAGAAAAGCAAGGGTGGGGATATACCTAGAAACTCTAGGATGAAATAAGGAACCCAAGGATCTGCAAAGTGCTGGCAAATTACAGGGGATGTGAATATTTGTAGCCAGTGCACTTAGAGGGGAGAAGAAAGGCTCCCCAGCATGCACAGTAGGCTTGACCTACAGAAGTAATGCACTATGTAACCTTCCTGTTGATGAAACAACAACAGCAATAAAGGATTATTTTCTCTGGCACTCAAAAGCTTGCCACACACTACAGCCTTTGATTGATAGTAAAATTAAATTAATATGAAATAATCTTAAAATTACAAAGCTTTCTAGAAGGGCCTTTGATTCTATACATGACTCAATGAAACAAAATTTTAAAGTAAATGTGTAAAACTGAAATTAAATAGGCTAGGCTGGAAAATTCACCTAACCATAGCCACTGCCACTTTGTTGTGGGTGTTTTGTAATATTATTCATTCTTCACATAGTGCAATTTCAGACTTTCAAGACATGTTTGAAACAATGGTAATATGCAGATAAACCTCTTTCAAATTCTACTTTTTCTCCATTTATGAGATATAATTTTGTATAGACTGGCAAAAAATGGTTGTCCTGTGTTTCTGGGAGTTGGTTGGTGTTGATAAGGATGATGGTTATCAGAGCATATTTTTCTTTCCTGCCTTTAATTTACTAATCTCTTTCTTATAAACTCGGGTATTGGTAAACCTCAGGAATAGCAGAAGTGGAAAATGTTGTAATCTGCCAAAGGTGCAACATGAGTTTTTTTATTTACAATCTGTATGTCCTCATTGGCCTCCTGCTTCTCTCTCAAGTGGAAGGTAGAAAATACTGCTTTTCTTAGAAAATTATCTTTTTGCACTCCTTTCCTCACCACCCCTCCCCCCCCCACCTTGGGCTTCTTGGTTTTACCCTTGCTTGGTGCATTTCAAGTATATTAAGTATATTTCACCTTTTTTGAAGAAATGAACTAGTAAACAAGGACTCTTAAGCTTTGCTTGGTAGCTAAATGTAGTGTCCTATTTCTAATGTTTGTACTTTCTAAGGAAAAAATAAGAGAGTAGTTATTTAGAAAGCCTCATTAGAAGTGATTTATTTACCAACCCACAAACATATAAATACCTTACCTGCAAGTGTCAGCTCTACAGACTATTAGCTAAAACATGTGCCTAGATGTAACATAAGTCTTTTTAAAAAGACTGCATTTTTAAATGCATTATTTACATAAGTGGAGCCCAACTTATAAAACAATGACCTCTAGTTCATGATTCTTGGGCATTTTGTTTAGGTAGTAAGTCAAATGACTAATGTCTGAACACCATATGCATTCTTCAGAAAAGTATTCCTATTTAGAGAGAGTAGGGTTAAAAATACTCCGTCATTGTTGGGAAGCTATTTTAAATACACTGAAGAAATTCTAATACAAGTGTCCTATCAGAAGTCTTTGAAGAATCACTAAAAGGTAAACTGGATATATGGAACAGAAAAAAAAATCAATAAAATCTAATTTTTAATATCAGCTATAGAATTTAAATAATGAGATAGTTTTGTCTATGTAAAGTTATACACTACACAGTTGGAGAACAAGAGTAATTTGTGCCTTTCCATCATAATCTTAAATATGAATCCTGCACATATAATCTATCTCTATATAAGGACTATATATGTTTGGGGTATATGTTCATATAGCCCATCAGTTCTCTATGTACTTTATTTAATGGTTTTCACCACCATAAGTAGCCATAAAAGCAAAGATATCAGGAGATTATATTTCAGGGGCAGTATTTCCCATAGATCCCAGGGATCTGTGGCAGCCTCTGAATGCTGGATCTGGCTTTTACATGGCTTGCTCACTCTTCAGGAGTGTTCAGATGAGGCTCAGTGACATTCAAAGTACTCCAGGGACTGAAAATTATTTAAAGCCCATTGCAGCACTGCTTCCCCCCACCTCTTACACACCTACTAGCAGTTCTGAATAGAGATCATAATGAGTTGCCTCTCTCACCTAACTGCAAAGCCAGGTGCAAATCTTTACTGACATGAAGTTAGAACTTGCTTTCAGCTGAACCATTCTATGAAAGTTTGTGTGTTAAAGTCACCATTTCCATCTTTCTGTAATGTATTTACAGTATTTTGTAGTTACTAATGCAAATTAAATACCAGAATCCTATACTGGAAGATTGTCAGTATAGTGCTTGTTATATGAAAATGTGGGCATTTTGTAGTACAGTAATAATTCAAAAAGTATATATTTTCAGCATCTGGATATTTTCTAAAGATTTCTAATATAATATTCAAATTTCAAGTTTCAGGTTGACAAGCTAGGACATGAGCAGAATTTGTACCCCTTCAATCTACTATTTAGTATGCATTTTTTAGCTATTATTTTTCTATTTGAGAGACCTTAAACATTAAATGAAACATTCATGTTTCTAAAATACCTTGTCCTGATAAGTAAAATACAGCATAACAGAAATTTAAAGCAGAATCCTTCTCAGGTATTATCAGCATAACTATTTGGGTATTGAAGGCAAGCGAGATCTGCCCCATACTGTATGAAGTCTCTATGATCATGTCCTCATCTTTCCTCATTTTATGGAAGAAATTCTTTACTGCAAGGGTGGTGAGGCTCTGGCACAGGTAGCCCAGAGAAGGCGTGCATGCTCCATCTCTGGAAGCAAAGCCAGGCTGGATGGGGTTCTGACCAACCTGGTCTAGTGGAAGGTGTCCCCGTCCACAGCAATGGGATCAGAACTAAATGACACCCAAGGTCCCTTCCAACTTAAACCATTCTGTGATTCCAAGTAGAGAGTATGAGTAGTGAGGAAGAATGAAGAAGGCAGTGGATAAATTAAACTAAGTGCTAAAAAGCAAACTGTAAGAGTTGATTAACTGGAACACCATTGAAGAGTTGTCTCAATAGAGACATTTTTTTTTTTTCCCAGTGGTGTAGAGTGAAGGGTCTAGAGGTTTTGGCTCTGCCTAGTCAAGCAAGATAGAGAAGATAATGATGGGGAGAAATCACTGAAGATTAGAAAAAGATGAACAATTAAAATAATATTTTGAAAATAATTACTGATCAACTGGGAGGAAAGAACAACCAGAAAGAAAAGAGCAAGGAGAAGTAAGTATCTGAGACTAGAAATACATTGAAAAGAGAATAGATGAGACCTGAAAATCCTCAGAAGAAAAGCCATGACATATAAGAGAAGTCACCACTAAAAAGTGAAAAATATGTTGTATAGGCAAGAGTAATACTGCCTATAATAATATATTTGAATTAGATAAGAATATAGAGAGCCATAGAAATTATCCACATGTGTAAGAAAACTACTGTTGCCAAAAGAAGCACTTAGGTCTAAGAGAGTAAGAGGAAATAATGAAGTACAGGCAGCAGAAAGAGGAAGTCACGCAATCACTAAGAGCAATAAGTGAATTCTGCTTAATAGTCCATTTGCAGTCTGGACTGACATTGGGAAAAGTGAGCACTGAAAAGCACAAACTTGGACAAATTGGAGGAGGACATTTTCTTTGAGAAGAAAAAAGGTAAGAATCGAAACAATCATTCTGAGGAGGTGCCATTTAATTAATAAATGAAGGACAATCAAAGAAACAAGAAATGAGGAAAGCTATGCAGGTATGGAAGTGGGTATCAGCCTGGAGTCATGTTCACAACTGAGAAAACTCTTAGGTTGCAAAGGAGAAAATAAATCTTCTCACTGATCCCCAGAAAATACTTGGAGGGAAGAGCCAGGCTGGTTCAAGAAAAGAATGACTGATATGGAAATGGAGCAGTGACCACAAAACATACATAAAAACATACATCAGAATGAGGAAAAAAAAGAAATTAGACAGAATTTGCAATGCATAGCTGTCCCTAGGGAGTATCTGATGAGATTTGCAACTTTCGTAGCAGACCAAGATAGCCTTGGTAAGGAGATGAATACCTGAATGGATTTAGCTTGAACGTGAATCCACTGACAGCAAGAAGCTACAGAATCCCTGAGACAGTATCTGGAGATGTCAAAATAAAATATTGCTGTTTGCTGAGTACCAGTATGTCATAGTTCAAAAGTGCAAAGTCTTCCTGTATATCTTTGTTTCTAATACAGAGCATTAAAGAGAATTATGGTTCTGTCTGAAAGGTTTCCTTGGCTTGTCACTCAACTGTAGCACATGGTAGATGTCTGCAAAGCCACCGTCTCCTTCAGCAAAGCTTGTGAAGAGTCTGGAGAGTAAGTCATATGAGGAGGGTCTGAGGGAGCTGGAGGTGTTTAGCCAGGAGAAAAGGAGTCTCAGGAGTGACCTCATTGCTCTCTACAACTACCTGAAAGGAGGCTGTAGCCAGGTCGGGGTCAGGCTCTTCTCACAGGCAGCCAGCACAAGAGAAAATGGCCTCCAGTTGTGCCAGAGCAGGTTCAGGCTGGACAACAGGAAGAATTTCTTCACAGAAAGGGTTGTCAAGCATGGGAAGAGGCTGCCTGGAGGGGTAGTAGAGTCACCATCCCTGGAGGTATGTGGCCCTCTAGGACATAATTTAGTGGTGGTCGGTTGGATTCAAAGATCCAAGAGGTCTTTTCCCACCTAAACAATTCCATGATTCTAAGCCAGTGTCATGGCTCTCCATGTGTGGTATGGAAGAGCCTGAAAATCAGCCAGCTGCAGGGTGGGTAGGACAGCATGCAGAGAGCAGGGAGCAGCCTGCCTTTGGCACAGTCAAGTGCATATACACTGCTAGAGAATAATGTTCAGCTCACTAGAGGCCTGGGAAAAGCAGATTGCCCAGGGGCTGAGAGAATTCACACTGCCTTTCAGTAGATGAGCTGATGGCTGTAAATAAGCATTTTATTTTTATTACGGTAAATAAATGCTCTGGGCAGTTCTTAAGGCTTTGGGAGTCTCATTACTGTCTCCTCTCAGATAAATTTCTTCAAACAATGTTATACACAATACTTATGAAAGTGTGTATGAAAGTGAAAATTCTAAATAACAAACCTGAATAATTGTCACCAAAAGCATATGCATGCTGGGACACAGCCTACTGTGGTTTCTTAGCATTCTGACATATACCTTTGAAGGCCGTGAATGCATAGAGTCTTGAAGTACTGAAAAATTAAAACAGATGTTATGGGGAAAGTTGAAAGTCAATAGGCAACCTCATTTTTTTCCGTATCTATATGATAGATACGGAAAAAAACACTTTAGTAATTGCTGTATGCTTAAATATTATTATTGAGCAGGATGACAATTTACTGAGAGAAAATTATTGTGTCAGAAGTAAACAAATAATAAGATTGTGCAGAGAGAAAGATGTTGGACACTGGTGATATGGGCATGGATATAGGTGAAGCACTTTGAAGATTTTCCCATGGCAGACTCAATCAGTGAATTTGAATGCTGTCCTCATCCTAATACTCCTTTCTGGCTCCTATGGCAGAATTTTTCAAGAAGGAAATATATTCATAGGTATAGCATAATTTTAAAACTCATTAAACCATTAAACAATATCAGCACCTGGATATATAAGAGTAACATGTTAGCTATTATAGTGAGAGAAAGCAAACTCACCTGAATTCACACATCCAGAGTACTAAATGCACCTTAAGTATTTTTGTGTGCGTCAAAACAACCTACATTCACAATACTGACAAGTAGATATTTATATTTTAGAATTGTGTATTTAGAATTGTGCTAATTTAAAAAATGAACAAACAAATCCATAAAAAAAAAATCACAAAACCCCTTCAACTCTTAGAAGTTGAACATTAGTCTTCTGAGAGTAATAAGCATGTAAATAATTTTGTTGAAACAAAACATTTGAAAAAAATATTTGTAGGGAAATTTAAAAATACACGTGTAAATATAGGTGTATCTATACCTGTATAGTCACTTATTTGATGAATGAACTTGATCCAAGCTGTATCTATTGGTATTTTTCATTACATTTAATTTTAATTCATTTATTCATAGTTTTAACCTTTGTAAGAACATCAGTTATTTAAATGAGTAGAAGGTAAACCCCATCAACAAAACTGCAGGGTTTAATGTTGAAGATAACTGACATGCATGAAGTCATTGTATTAAAATATTGTTTTTCCTATTGTTTAGCACAGATGGTGCTGGTAATTAATATTGTGCTATTTTTTTCATCAGGGGATTCCCTGATTGCAAAAGTCAAGCAGTATGTAATAAACTGCTACATTACACTGTATGAATAAATGATTTATGGTTTATATATTTATTAATGAAAATTTCATTATCCAAGATGCAAATTATGCAATGTTTTAAAAGCTTCTCAAGATACATAGTGTGAAAAAATCATGTATTTTTTTAAAAATCCATAATTCATTAAATACAGTAGAGTATAAAAAAACCCCAACATTTACTTCTTCCTTTCTAATGGCTTTATCTAAGTGCTGATGATCACAAACAAGCTCATTAGAAAATGTGCCTCAGCAATCTAAATATCATTGAGGATATTCTGATACTTCCTGCAAAAGGGATTTTAAGCGCAGTTAGGAATAAACTCTTCTGTCTTTACTGTATGAAGGTAAACATTATTCTCTCTTCAAAATTTTTGGTTCCAGGTTTGTTTACATGGGACCCTTATAACACTATTGAAATCAAAGCATATATTTTGCTATATATAATAAACTTACTATAAACTAATTTCTGAATAGGACCATAGAAACATGCTTATATACAACCACCTAAAGTGGCACTATCTTGGTGGACTTTAAATTTTAGGGCACTTTGTATTTTCACAAAAATGTTTAAGCACAATATGAATACCTGCCAAGAAAACCCAGTTGTCCTGTGGTAGGGCCCTATCTGACAAATCTCCAGGCTACAGGATGCAGATATTTTCCTCCTGATGCAGGAGACTGCTTTAGCACACACACTCTGTTTCCAAACTACTCACCAAGTGAGTAACAGCAGCAAAATTATTCCAGGGCACATCCCAAACAGGCATACTCCCAGTCCATCCACTGAAAATGCAAGTTCAGGTGGTTGAAGCCGGTCCTTCAGGCTGAAGGAACTCCTGAGTCCAAGCATGCTTGGCAAGCTGGCAAGGGAAACAAGGTGTATGAGATATGCTTCACTTACCCACGCAAGAGAATTAATAACTGTAACTATTATAAAGTGAGCTTTTTTTAATGGTTCTGCACATATCCCACTGAGAAGTGGATTTTTGTCAGCTGCCTTTTGTCCACATACCTTTCTCTTGTACAGTCAACAGACTGGATTTCATTTAATTCACCTGCAGTTCAGGGTGGAATTTTGAAGAAAAAGGTCTAGATATTCAACATGACTTTTGAATAGGGCAGAAAATGGAATCAAAAAGTTCATATCAAATGAAAGAATATTTCTGTCTTCTGAGTCGAGTTGTCTCAGTCATAAGAAACAGCGACGGTGTAGGACATGATACTACAGACTTCATAATTTTTATTTCTTAAAAGTTGGCTTTTCTTTCTGAGAAGAATCCTAACTACATCTACTACAAAAATTAGTAATAGCCTGTATTCGATGGATTATGAACATTTTCACTCAAAAATGTATATTTCAGAAGTATACTATACGTAGTATCAACTTCCAGTTTTATTATCTGTTATTAATATACTTTTTGACAATATATGAAAATGGCTATAAAACCATTGAATACCATAATTAATAATTGCACTTGATTATTTATAGTAAAGTAATAGATAATTTGAATTTGCACTTATGCTCTACTACATGCTGTCACCTTTAAAGTACACATTTATTTTAAAAATCAATACCTTTTAGCTACTGCAAATTTTATAATAACTTTCAAGTAAATCAAGGAATGCCAGATATCATTTACATTTTCATCAGGTGTTTTGCAGATTTGTCCCCCAGTTTCTCTATCGGTATGCATACCTAATAGGGAGGACAAAATTATGTAATTATAATGTAATTTGTAAGTAGACACATGTCCAGTTTAGAAATGTGAAATTATTTTCCCTTTCAAATTAATAATTTCTGCCATACATAACATTTTTCAATCTACAAATGTATTATGACTGCATGGAGTTTGAAGAATCTCTGGTTTTATTCCCACACAAACCACACATACTCACAGTGTGAGTTCTGAGTTCTTTGAAGATCTCTGATTTATTAGGTTATTATAGCATGAATTAGTGCAACAGAATGCAGACTATGTATGTACACCATAAACTTTTGGGGGAGAAAAGCAGTATTTTAAAACAGACTAATACTGGCAACAGTATACAACATTTATGTTTTGCTGCATGGAAACAGCAGTTTTTAAAAAGAAGCATTGTCATGAAGCAATTAATCCAGTTTCTTAACTTTTTAATGGAAAAATGTTACAAAAAGTGTAATAGTAGCTCCACTTGTAAACTATCTCAAAATTCTCAGTTCTCTATTAAATATTACTGTAATGTAAATGATTGCATGTTTCAGATTTGCAACATTTTAAGAGCTAGTAATTCTCACAAATAAAGCAATAATAAGGCTCACAGTGATCACTGAGACTCTTCCTAAAGTGGAAAATTAGTTGCTTAGGATTTCAGCTTTCCATGGGATTTTTCTTTATTGTTTTCTGCATGAAAATGTTTAATGAATATGGGAAGCAAATGTGCAAATATCCAGCTTTTAACTAGTAGAATAATCTTCATTTTGAATTCACATTTCACAGATATAGTGTTGACTAGCTGCATGAAAAATATTAGTCCAAATCATAGAGGATTTATTCTTAAATGATGCTACCAGGTTGTTAATGTATCTGTATATGAAGGAATACTTATTTTCTGTGAAGGAATTCATAATGTATAACCCAAATCTTTCTAGTATGATATTTTGTCCTTTATGAGCTACTGCTTTGACTAGGCCAATGGTATCCTGGCTTGCAGAAATAGTGTGCAATATATATATCTGTACTATATGTATAGTATAATGTATAGTATCTACAGTCCCATCAGGACTCGGGCAGGGATCATTCCCCTGTACTCAGCACTGGAAAGGCTGCAGCTCAAATCCTATGCTCAGTTTTGGGCATCTCAATACAAGAGACACTGAGGTGCTGGAGCATGTCCAGAGAAAGGCAAGAGAGCTGGGGAAGGATCTGCAGCTGGAGTCCTGTGAGGAGCAGCGGAGGGAGCTGGGGTGTTTACCTGCAGTGTTTGGCCTGGAGGAAAGGAAGATGAGAGGATTTCTTGTCATTCTCTACAACCCCCTGAAAAGAGGTTGTAAGAGTAGGTCTCTTCTCCCAAGTAAAATGGGATAGGATGAGAGGAAATTGCCTCAAATTGTGGCAGGGAAGTTTGGTTATTGGGAGAAGTTGTTTCACAGAAAGAGTTGTCAAGCATTGGAACAGGCTGCCCAAGAACGTGTGGAGTCACCATTACTGAAGTTGCTTAAAAGACACGTAGATGTGGCACTTGGAGACGTGGTTTAGTGGTTGGTTTGGCAGTGCTGGATTAATGGTTGTACTTGAAGATCTTACAGGTCTTTTCCAACCTAAAGGATTCTATGATTCTAGTTACTTTAATTCTTAATTGTTTAAATATCTCTCATTTAAATCTAGTTACATGACCACACTTGTGTATTGTTTGCACGAGTAAGATGTTTGTAATGTTTGAAAGCATTATACAAGCAAGTCTTGATGTAAGTAGCTGGGTATTTTTGAGTCCTGCCACTTCAGTATTTCCTCATGAAAAACTCACAAAATATGTGCTTTCCTTGGCCACAATTTTAAGCCCATCAGAATAACAACTAAATATCCTAAAGGAGTGCAGGGTATTGGCTCAGTTCCTGGGAATTGTTCTAAACTTGCAGATTCCTCTGCCTTATTGCAACTGATTCATGACTGTGATCACCAGCAAATTTACAACATTGGATGTGTTTGATGAATATCAAATCACTGATCCAGGCTGAAATAATTTGTAAGTGCGACATATGTAAGCAAATATGTTTGTACAAATAAAAATCAAACACCTGTATTTTTTAAAGACTTCTCTGGATTATTTTGAAATTTATTTATGATGGGCTATTTTTTATATATGCAAGATAATATGACATAAATGTAGGAAATCATACCACTGAAGAATATACTTAATGAAATCTTCATTGTTACAAGAAGATACCATAGAATATCTGGTTTAGTTTAGCATATGTACACTTTTTAATGTAGGTGGTCTCTATCTGGAAAATACATGATAAGAAATACAATTCAAATAAATTAAAAGTTAATATTTTAGCTAGGACCAAGAAGAAACCTACAGCTAAAGGTAAATGACTTTTCATACTTAGGGGAATAATATTTTTAGCAATATTATTATCCTTGGAATTACACCATTAAAACTTACTACATTATATTAGAATTTTCTTTATGTTTCTTTCTGCCAAGTATTATACCTCGGGATCAATAAGTAGATAATAAACTTCATTTCTTACATTGAACAATTACAAATGTGATCTATGGCAGCTGAAATGTAGTACTAGAATGAAGTAGCATTCTAAATCCATGTAAGTAGCCTCCTTATGGAGGAAAAACCAGCACTGGAGTTATTGGACATTTCTGCTACAAACAAAGCAATGAGAGTGAAACAAGAACAATGAATCAGACTGATTTCCTACCTTGCTGTCTACAGCTCTCGTCTTTCTGTTTTACTGGTAAATTGCAGATACTTACTCTTCTTTTCGAAGTGTCTACAAATATACATCTCTGACCATATTTTTATCTGTGCACTGAACTTTTTACCCAACACTGCAGTGTTTGACAGTAGTGGGAGCTGTGTGTGAGGATCTAGGATAGCATATGGCCTGAGGTCCAGCTGGATGTCTGAGCATGTCATTCCAGACGCAGGTTTGGATTGCTCAGTAATTAGCAACTGACTGTTTAATATTGTTAACTCATTTATTTCTTTGCAATTCATGTCCCGCTTTTCAAAATTCTAAAAGCACAAATTGTGCATGTGCCAGCAAAAAAATAATAGTAATGAGCTCATTTCCATACCACTGGACCCATTTTCATGCTGACTGTTGGTGATTTCCAAAACTGAGCTTTACTGGCAAACAGGGTTCTGCTAGCATTGTCCTTCCAAATGCCTGGAGGAAATAATCCCAGGTTTCAAATGGAAGAATAAAAAATATGCTCAGTTCTGTCTAGGTTTTAGCTTTACTTTTGTTATGAGCTGCAATAGCCAATAGTAAATTCAGCTTTGGAAAAATAATTATTTCTTTGTTAACAGTTTTAGGTAATTGTGTTCCTGCTCATTAGATGCCACAGATTCAGACAGTTGAGCTCTCCTTGCTCTATCTCATTGAGGCAAAGAGACTTACTGTGATTTGTCAAATGCTGGCAACTCTACGGCTCTGCCTTTTCTATTACCAGGCTGCAATCTGCCTTGGAACAAATCTGCAGTGGAAAGTTTTTCCTCCAGGGATTTGTGCTTCATCGTTGAGGTGTATCTGTAATCACGCAACAGAACAGTTGTGCAGATGTGGCACCAAGAAGGAAATATTCAGTGGCCTGTTCTTGTGATTCACTTGAGCACAACCCCACTTGCCCCAAGAAGGGCCATCTTCTTTTGCAATAGGCTGGAAACCCTCATCTCTTATTTCTGCAGTTGCTATTTTAGTGCCTGTATCCATTTGCCCTTCTGGTTTTGGAATGGTTGTCCCCTTTTATATTTGCCAAAGGCCACCTTCCATTTTCAAGTCAAGTCCTATCATCAGGTATTGTTTTGGAAAGCCTATGTGGATGCAGTGGGGGCTTTGTGCCACTTCATTTGTACATCACTGACCAGTGAACGTTACAAAGCACTCTTTCTGGTTTGGGCTTACTGCACTCCTGCTCCTGAGTCAAACTGCCCCAGGGCCAGAGAGGATGGCTGAATCTGATTCTGATTCCAATCAGCTCTCAACAAATAACAGTCAAGGTGAGTCCACAAAGCACACACTGGAAATCCTGGTTCCAGGAAATGCTCTATTTTTTTCTCCTGCTGTCGCCTTTAGCTTAAGGTTGACTGTATTTATGGGCTTTTCATGCAAGTATTCCTTTGTTAATATATTATACTGGGAAAAGTTTAGACTTCTTCTACTTTTTCTGGCTTATTAAAAATACAGTGGTAAAAATACACATTTTGTACCTAAACTGTAACTTCTGTTCTTGAAAACTCTCTCATATTTTTTTTTCCAATGCAGAGAACCACTTTGTAGCTCTGTGCCAGGATTTGTGGCAAAAGTAATTGATTGTCCTCTGCAAATAAATTCAGTGTTCTACCTATATTTTTGTACTTTTTAAGACACAGTCTGACATTCACTGAAACTTGTGTATAGTCCATTCACTTTGGTTTCGTTGAACTGAGTTTATAGTCTATTCACTTTGGTTTCATAGAACTGAATTTAGAATTATACATGCTTTAGTTTTCTTCCTAGGTCCCAAGGAAAACAAATGAGAGAATAAGGAAGGAAATCTCCCTGTATCTATCACTGAGTATTTCATGGATACCTTGTTGACCATATTGCAGTAATAGGAAAATTTTGTGTTTTCTTAAACCTAAACACTTATCTAAGACCTTAACACTTAGACACAAGAATGTGTGATAACATCTGGTAAGTTATTTATTTACTATTGCTGACAATAGTTCATCCTGGAGGCTAGAGTTGGAGTGAAGGGTACCTTTTTGAGCAGAATATAAAATGAAAATGCAAATCTATTATTATGAAATGAAGTGAGACATCTATCCAGCTGCACTTCTGAATCTATTGGTTCTCTCATTACTCCCTATTAAGGTCTCACTGCTACATATCTACAGCAGGAGCTCAGATGTGCAGGTAATCTCGCTGATCATCTCTTAAACCTGAGATCATTTGTGGACCTTTATCAAGGCTCCTTTCCAAAGAGAGGTTCCCATTGCATCTACCCACTTATTCTTATGGGAGGGTAGTTTTTTGGTTAGATGTTGAGACTGAGTTATCATTTTGTGTTATCATTTACTTAAATTATTATTATAATAACAAGGTGCTAAATTCTCTTAATGGAACCTATACAAGGATTTTTTATGGACAAATCAAATATTCTGTGCTTGCCTTATGTATTTTGTCTCTTTGGTTGCTAAGGACCTTTCTTTGTGGGCTGCATATCACAACTGATTTCTTAGGTGTCCTTACTAAGGTTAGCACAACAGGAACCTAACAACAGTCATACTCAATGCCACACTTTCATCATAATGAGGGCTTTGGCTTTTCTTCCATGTCCTCAGAAGGTGAAAGTGGGTAGGCACAACAGCTTTCCAAAGATTCTAAATATCAGTCAGTCTTTACATTGTAGATGGTGCATGTCTGCCAGAACAAACAATAAAACCTTTATATTCTGAATGCAGCCTGGCAAATCCCTCTGCATCTATGGCATTCCATAGGATTCTGATTCATCTCTTGACCGTAGCTGATACGTATTGAAATCTGTTGCTTGTGCTGTACTTCCTGCCAGGTAATTCAATATGTAGGGGGCAAGCATCAAGGAACTGAAAAGGATTCCCAGCTTCCTTGGTATGGGTTTCACTGCAGAACTGTCTAAAGATGACCAGCACATTAAACAGATTTCATACACTGAAAAAACCCAGAAACCCTAAATTAAACAGTATTATTTTTAGAAGGAGCAAGGAAATTTCTCGAAGTAAAATTTACAAATCAATTGGTAATTCATTTACAGTTGCTTTCCAGTTATAAAATTGAGGATAGATTAATGCTAGGCAATGCCATGCATGGATAAATTGCAGTCATTTGATTTGCACTGAATCTAGGCTTCTAAATGAGGGTACATTTCTGCTGAGCACTGATCTCTTTTTTTATTTGTCTACATGTTGATCTTCTAAAAGGCTGAATCAATACAGAGATTGATAACAAGGAGCTTGAGAAATTTATATTTATCATCTGAAACAAATGATGAAATATGCTGAATAACTGGAAGATTGCTATGTGCTACAAATCCCCTTTTTCCTCACTGCTGTGGCTGTTGCTGTTCTTTTCAGGTGCAAAAAAGTATTCTACAAAATCCTTCAAAGTGTTAGTACAGAAAATTTGGTTCCTAAATCAGTATGGAAATTTTTATCGTTTCTAAATAATTATTACAGAATGCTTTTATGCCAAATAGGATGATAATAAAAAGGTGGAATATAAATAGATATAAAAAATATAAAAGGTATGTGTTTTTAATTAATTACAATTTTATTTATAGCTAAAATGAGTTTAGCATGTTTGAATTTTTTTTGTGTGGTATAATGATGCCAGTGCTGTAAGTTTGCAGTATAAATTATTAGAAGAAATTTTCTGATATAAACAATCAACATTGGCTATTGATTAAGTTTAATTATTTTAGTACTAAATTTAGTACTAAAATTTTGATGAAATGCGGGTGTAAATAAAGGTAATATGGATTTTCTGATTGACTTGAAAAGGGTCAGGATTTCACTGTAAGAGATTAGGAAGTTCTGTGATATTATGCAGTACATATATGTAAACTTGAACTAATTTTTCTCTCAGGTTGGAAACTGTTATTTTCAACAAAGTAACACACAATTGGAAATGCATATATCTAGCAATTTTTTGAATACTGGCTCTTAATTTACTATTTACTTATTGATGCTACAGATATAGGTGGAAAAAACAGAAATATTTTTATTCAGAGATTTTTATTCATGTGCTCAGTATACAATTTCAGAAATGTTTAAAATTTTTGATTATTTTAAATATGGTTTTAACTATTTCTCTTAGCAGCTTACAGAGTTGAATGTAAACATAACTATCTTTCTCTATCGAGCATTTTCAAACATTTTGATTTTCCCAAATTGTAATGTTAAAATTGTAATATGCTAGAAATATCCTCAAGTTCACTGGTGCTTTAAGACTGTCAATCATTATGAAGCAACCAGAAAATCTTCTTTGTTCTCTTTCTGCTCTATAAAAACATATCCTAATGTGATCACTAGTCATTCTTGTATGGTGCTTTTTATTGCCTGAGAATCCAAACTAGAACAGTGGCATTTTCTTTACTTACCAGTGACATAAAATTCTTTACAAGTGTTAATTTTATAGGGGAAGATGGCCCAACCATGTATTAAGCTCATTGTTTTGTATCTGAAACAGATGTTGCCACAAATATCATTGTTGTGCTGTATGTCTCTTCTTTTTCTCTCTGATATGTGCCTGTGAGTACCTTCATATTTTTTTAATTTCTTTCCCATGTATTTTTCAAATGAAATACATCTGTCTAATAATAACAAAGATTTCTTAACAGCTAAATCTCCATTTGCAGTCAGTGTAGCAACTTTTCCCCCTCTGTTAACTGTGAGTGTCAACATTTCCTTCTACAGCAGCATAAATTGCTGATTTCTAGCATATGGGCATGGAATGCCAGATACGTCGTGGCTTAGCTGAGGCATTAAAGAAATCTCTCAGTGTTGCCGAATGTTGCTGCTTCCTAGGGTCGAGGAAATGAAGGATGTGAATTTAGAGTTAGAGAAATAAAAGGAGAAGAATATTTGGATTTTGGTACTATTTGAGGAAAGAAAAAAGAAAAAAAAAGGGGGAAGAGGAAAAGTCCTAGTTTGCCACTATCTCTTGTTATTCCACATGCAGTGCCAGGCTAGCATGGAGTACAGCTGAGCCCTTTTAAAATGTAAGTACAATCCTCAAGAGCTGCATTGAAATAACAAAACACATCACATGTTATAAGTGAGTGAAAACAGAATCTCTAAATGTAGAAAGGACTGTAAGAAATGCAGCCTAACTTTGTGAGAGGTAGAAAAACATGAACTGTATTTTTAGGATCGTGTGTTGTCACTTTAAAAAACCCTTCATACTGGACAAAGTCTAAATATGCCCTACCAAGTTTGGCTCATGTAATTATACTAAATAGGAGCCTACGACACAGAGTACATTGTTTAAAGACTACTTCAGGATGGTTTAGGGAGAGGATGATATAATCTAAATATGTGATAAAAAGAGATTACGGGTACATATAATATTCCACACTGGCAGGCATTCCTATCATGTCATATCAAAGTCTAGCAAAATGTTGAAAGTTAGAAATGTTATCTAGCATTAGCAGGCATTTAAGGAACGTCTCTTGAATATTTCTAGCATAAAAAAGTATTTCATGTGATGTAAATGAATGGTAATTTTCTGACTTTAAAAGAGAACTGTGCCAGTATATTTCAGCATTCTGGACCCAATTCTGCAAACATGGAGATGCTTTCAATTTGCTCTGCCTGCCTTCCCGCCTTAGATGGCTGCGATTGCAGCGAAATTAATCCATTTAAAAATCTGCGGCTTAAACTTAAGGATTTTCAGTTTTTTCCCCCTCTCTTTTTTTTCTTAGAATATCAATAAGTTCCAATTGAAGAGCGGATTCTTTTGCAATTCAGGCATGTGCCGGCGATAACGGGCGAGTTGGCATGAAGAGAGGCAGAGATGGATTAATTATGCAGAGAACATGGAAATTCTGCTTATCATCGGCTAGCAAAGGAGCCCAGCTCACATAATCAGCAAACGAAGGGAGAGAAAAAAATAACAATGCAATGGCACCTTCCAGCCCATCATCAGGATTTTTTCTACCCCCTTGTAATTAAAAAATAACATACACTTATAGCCCTATCTCCTGTGCAGGAAAGGAGTGGATGTCCACAAAATAATTGCAGCGGGATATTAGAGCTGGGAACAAGGGCTGTCCATTCCTAGTGTCCCTTGCTCTCTCCCTCCCTCTTTTCTGGCCTCTCCTAGACACTTTTCCTTCTGTCTGCATTCAGAATCAGATGAATGTCTCAGGTGACATCCTATCTCAGTGTCCATAAGCCCCAAATCTCACCGTTATCAAGATTCAAGCAAACATATATATGATAAATATTTGAAGTGCTGAAGCAGTGGGATATATCCTGATCACCTATGAGCCATCTGCAGAAAATCGCTTTGATGAAAACCCTTCCGAACAGTCTTTCTGAGTTACAAAATAGACTGATTAAGAGGATTTTTTGGCTGTTGCTATTTCACTTTTTCTCAAAGAAGATCATGCTACCTGTAAAGTTTTTTTTTTCTTTTGTCTCATGCTTTTTAAAACACAAGGTAAAAAATAAAGCAAAAGATTGATTGTTCAGATAAAATTATGGCTGCTTAACAAGGTTCAGTGGCAATATATTTGAGGAGACTGATAAAATAAAAAAGAAGAAATCTGTTTCTTGTGAAAAAAAAACTAGACTGATTCTATATTTATCATTGTTCATTTTACTAATGATATATCTCATGCAAATTAAGGTGCAGACGGTATATTTTACAGTTTTTCTCCATAGACAGCCGATTTTACAAATGTGTTTTTCTGCTTCTGTAACCATCTACTATTTTGCCCATTTCTACCTGTAAGTCATGCTCCCAGACTTCTCAAGCCCTGGTGTCCCTCCCCCCAGACCCATTGGTCAGCAATGGAGGCCAAACACAGAGAATGAAGCCCAGAATGGTAAAAAATTATGCAAGTAGGAAGGGAGAGCAGTAGGCCAGGATTATAAAGCTGGCTGTCTCTGGTAATTTAATTTATTCATTGAGTTCCTCCAAATCAGGGGACCAGTGTGGGGCGCAGTTTGCACACCAGTAAATGAGCTCCTGGGGACTTTGATGATAACTGATTCTCTGCTAAGTTTGTAAAAATTTTTAATCCCAATTCAGAAACAGTGATGAAGCTGGAACAGAAAAATCTGATTCCATTGCAAAGTTATGCATGAAAAATCAGTAATAAATTTTCATCAGTATCCTTAAGAAAAGAAACGCATTTACAAAACTGGCATCTTAAAGACAAGACACTGTTCCAAACTCTGCTCTGAGGCTCCATAGTGTAAATCCAGAATAAATCCACTGAGCTCATTACATTATATAATCAAAGCAGTGCTAATGTATATGTGCACACATAGTCACACACAGTTTCAGACAAGGTTCAGGAGGGTGAAGCTTATGCTATTTGTTTCGGCAGTACAAGACCCTGTCCAAAATCCTGCGTTAAAATTACTTCAGTGTCGTTTCTTTGTTTGTTTTAAATTAAATTGGAACAGAACAGATCTTAGACATCACAGCTCTTCCAGCACTGCAGGGGTGCAGCAGCAGCAGCAGCATGTGCGCTCCAGGAAAAATCACTTCTAGCCTAAGAAATCCCCTTGTCCAATTGTTCTGCGTCCCAGCCACTTCTCCTAGTGCAGATGCCAGCTAGGGGCATTTAGAGTTCAGTGTTCTCACCTAGCTGTTTTGTGAATAGGAAATTACCTGAGATCTTCAATCCTTCAAGTCACAACAGTACTTTGGGAGTAGATTGATTCTAAGATTTATTTCACTATCCCCATACTTCCCTCAAGCTTCATGGGAAAGTGAAGGTCACTTTACTCTGGTCACACTGCCTGAGTATCAGAAGGAAAAAGCTGGGACTGGGAGAATGAAGAACCACCCCACTTAAGAGAACATTAGATTCAACAACATCTAAGGAACATGAAGGTGCACAAGGCCGTAGGACTTGATGAGATGAGATACGTCTGTGGGTCCTGAGAGAATTGGCAGAGAAAGCAATTATGCCACACACTGAGAGTAAAAGCGGAAATGTAACCCTCATTTTTAAAAAGGAAAAAAAAAGAAAGATTTGGAGAATGACAGGCTAGTCATTCTCACCTCAGTCTCCTGCAAGATCATGGAGCAGATGCTCCTGCAAACTGCTAAGGCACATGGAAAACAAGGAGGTGATTGATCACAACCAACGTGGCTTCACTAAAGGAAAATTGTGCCTGGCAAATTTGATGACCTTCTATGACAGGGTTGCCGTGTTATTGGATGAGGTAAGAGTGAAAGGCTGAGGGTGGGGATTCTTCCACTCTGCTCTGCACCAATGAAATCCCACTTGGAATATGTATCCAACTCTTGGGCCCCACTCAGAATAACACGGATCTGCTGGAGCAAGTTCAGAGAAGGGCCATGAAGATGATCTGAGGTCTGGAGCACCACTCCTATGAAGATAGGCTGAGACAGTTGGGGTTTTTCAGCCTGAAGAGGAGAAAGTACTGGAGAGATGTCAGATCTGCTTTCCAGTACCCAAAGGGGGCCTACAAGAAAGCAGGATGTGTACTGCTAACAAGGGCAGGTAGTGATAGGACAAGGGGTAATTGTTTTAGACTGAGAGGGTAGATTTAGAGTAGATATTAAGAAAAAACTCTTTACTATGAGGTTGATGAAGCACTGGTCACCCAGAGAAGTTGGTGATGCCCCATCCCTGGAAGTGTTCATGACCAGGCTGGATGGAGCTTTGAGTAACCTGTTCCACTGGTAGGTTCCCCTGCCCATGGCAGGGAGGTTGGAACCATGATGATCATTAAGGTCCCTTCCAACCCAAATCATTCTATGAATCTATGGTAGCAGCCTTAGTGTGGTTATAGAGGAGACACAGGCAATCCCAGCTTGATGGTGGCCCTGTTGTGTAGCTGTTTAGTGTTGAAAGGAATTTAATAAAAAAAAAAATAGAAAAAGAAAGGGAAAAAGATAATTGAGATGGTAGGTCCATAGTCACAGGAAAACATCAGAGGTACAGCCACCAGAAAAACTAAGTACTCTTTAGATTATCTATGTCTAGACATTAAATTTGGGGTAGTAATTAGTAACAACTTCATTGCAGAGGCAACAGCTGGTCACCTGGCTAAATACTGTTTCTGAGTAGAAGAAATCACTGTGAGAATCTAAACCAGCTACCCACATTGTCCTTGAGCCTATAAATAGATCTGCATCGCCAGGTGTATGTTCATGCAGAGATGCAGCTACAAGTTCCCTTGGCGGGTTTCATCTTTAACAGTTCCTGGTATTAAGCAGGTTTTTTGTTGCTCTGCTATGATAGAAACTTTGCACAGAGTGCATACTTCTATAATCTTTTACATTTCCTGAAAACAAGTTTCAACATCTTTCACAATAGGAGGCAGATAATAGAATTCTCAGTAACCGTAACAGTAAATGGATTTGTAATCTACCCATGATTAAAATTATTTTCATCATGAAGCTGAATTCTCATTATTGCCATTTTAATATTATCAACTATAAAGTGTCTCAGTGATTGATACTATAGACAGCAAACCCCTATATTATGGTAATTAAATCTAAAATGAATCAGCCATCTTTATATGTCTCAGTATAACACCTGATTATTTAAAAACAGTTATATTCTGGTGTCACCTAATGGGGGACACCACTATAAGAAATATACTGGAATAATAACTGCTCAGGGTCAAAGAGTTGAGCCATAGGCAAAAAAAAAAAGAAAAAAAAGAAAAAATATTGTTCCTAGTTTAAAATTAAGGGGATTTCAATTTGTGATGACTTTTGGTCTAATCTTTTTATAAATTTTAAAACCTTCGCATAAATCTGATAACAGATACCCAAAATGTGGGCATCTCTTTGTTCACAGTATTTGCATGTATGTTTTTACAGGCCTGTAAGAGAGGAAAAAACCAAACCCTTTTGGCTTTAAATGTTTTGTCTTCAAAGGAAACCAAGTAACTGTGAGAACAAAATAAACTCTCCCCTTTTCAAAAAAGGTAGTTGTTCCTGCCCCTCTCACAATTTAGTACTGTCTTAAATTCAGGCTAGCTCATGGATTAGTAGCTCTTCAGGACAGATGTCAATAGCTGGAAATGCTAAACTTGGCAAAAAAATATTCTAAAAACAATAGTTGTTCACCCTTACCCTACAATATTATTTTATTTGGACAGTAACTTCTCGACCAGAAGAGCATTTATACCTTTTATCCCTTAATCTTCAGTTGTTTTTCAGTGCATTTTACCACAGCCTGCTCTTACAAGCGACTTTTTTCATTTTGGTGAAATTTTAGTACAAAAAAATTCTTTAGTGCCTCTGTTCATTTGCAGATTTCACCAGGCTTGCAAAAGCACACCTGTTGTGCTGTCTGGATTTCCTTTTCTGATCATAGGCTTCTGACAAAGAGGGGGGAAAAGAAAGATTTTTATCAAACACTCTTCACCGGACAATGAATTTTCTTCACCATTTGAATGTATCTGTGGAATGCCTGAGTGATTCATTACAGCAGATTCTGAAGTATGACAATGGGCCGCAGAAATGACTGATGGTATCTTTTTCCTGATTTCATTTCCCTGATCCTCTTCATCCCTTGGCCTGTGTACCTCGATTAATTAGAAACCAGGGATTTTCACTCATCAGCTGATGGGTTTCATGCTCCACTCTGTCACAAATCTGCTGCTTGCACTATCTCTCTTACAGCTGGTGGCTGCTTTAAAAACTTTCTTTTTTCTTTTTTCTTTTTTTTCCCCTTTTTTGAAGCAGTGCTTTGTGACTACAGGTTTAGGCCTTTTTAAGATTCAGACATATTTTTAAAAAGAGATTAAAAATTAAAGTAAAGAAGATTCAAAATCTCTGATTAAGTTAATCCCTATCCAAATGATACTTGTCCAAAAATGAACTTTTTGAAGAGATAATAATGTAAATGTTTCATAGCTCTCAGCTTTCCAAGTTCTTTTTCAAGATATAATAATTGAAGTATTATGCAAAGGATGAAAGTATATAAATATGATTTTTGTGAAAAAGGCCCATACGCTCAGTTCACATGCATTTTAGTCCTGCCTATACTATATTGTTAAGCCAATTGCATTTCAGATTTCACTTGTATGAGGCACCTTATAATAGGATCCTGCAATAAATCATTGAACCATTATTGTTTCTGGAGGAAATATTTCATAATTGAAAATATGCTGCCCCTTAGGGTATATACCAAATTAAGTCACATGGTGATATAATCCCTAAGGAAACAAACCATAATTAAATAGTATTTAAAATGCAGAATATTTTGCAATAAAAATCCCCCTCAGAAACTTAAAATAATGTGTGAATCACAGACAACAAACATATCAATTATGTCTACCACAGAAAATGTAACCACTGCTATTTTACTTTCTTATCATTATGTATACCCTCCCAGAATTTTTTCATTTAATTTCTTCATTTAATATATTGTCAGCATTAAAACAGGGGCTTTCTTTTTCTCTTCCCCCCCCCCCCCCTTTTCTTTTTTCCTGTGTGAGCAAGGATCAGAAACAGCACAATCTTTCTGGAATGTCAGACTTTGTGGACCCCATGTGCTACTGAGAGGAGCAAGGCAGAGCCATGTCTTTTGTTTCGATGGTTTTAAACAGGTAACAAGTCTACAATATAGTTAAACTTAAATCTGATTCTTTGAGCCCCCCTATGTTATTGATTGATGCCCTAGGTATAAAAGTATACATACAATATGCCATGATGCAGCATTTTGCCAGGCAGGAATATGCTCAAGCAAGAATATTTTTTCTTTATTTGTTTCCTCAGTTTTCCTTTTGTCTCAAAATAAATGTCAGGTGTGTAGAGTTAAAAAAAACAAAGAGAAAATCAACATTTCTGCCCAATTAAAAATTAATTTAAAAGTGTTAACTGAATTACCTTAACACACTAATTTTTATGGTTCCTTTCCACACTAATTGTCTGTAATTTTTTGCGTATCAATAATAGGCTGCCCTTACAAAGCAGCCTCCAGAAAGTGGCCAGGTGTAGAGATGATCTTCGTTACCCTGAAGGAATCTGGACCGTGGCATCCTGCAGCAGAGGCTCAGTTGTGTAGTGCCCAGCTCTCCACCTGGAGTGCTGTGACCAGCTCTGAAGCTGCCGGCACAGGAAGGAAATCGACCTGTTGGAGCAAGTCCAGTGGATGTCACCAAGTTGATTCGAGGAGATGGAGCACCTCTCCTGTGATGAAAGGGAGAGAACTGGGATTGTTCAGCCTGGATAAGAGAAAACTTCAGGGTGACCTAATTGTAACCTTCCAGTACCTGAAGGGTACCTACAAGAAGGATGGAGAGGGGCTTTTTACAAGGGTATGTAAATATAATACGTAATAGGGCAAGGGGGAATTTCTTCACACTGAAAGATGGTAGGTTTAGATTAGATATGAGGAAAAAATTCTTTACTGTGAGGGTGGTGAGACACTGGAACAAGTTGTCCAGAGGAGTTGTGGATACCCCATCCCAGGAAGTGTTCAAGGTGAGGTTGGATGGGGCTTCAAGGAACCTGGTCCAGTAGCAGATGTCTGTGCCCATGGCAGGGGGATTGATCTAAATGATCCTTAATATCCATTTCAACCCAGGCCATTCTATTATTCTATGATTCAGGTATAAAACTGAGTTTGCTGTGTCCTAGGGACAGACATTAATCAGATGTGCTCAACTATGACCTTCTCAGATTTTGCCTGTGTTTTAATACTACATTTATATGAAAAAAAATCAGAAGTCATAGCTTTGCTGCTGTGTTGAAATTAGCTATGATGAGGGCTAAAAATATTCAAAGTAATTCAGCTTTTATGGGAGAGATTCTGCAGTCAGATGTTTTCAGCCCTTTGACACATTGGAAATTGCATATTGTGTTTCATGAGAATTTGACCATAGACACTTCTTGCTTTTTAATGAGAAAAAAATGGTGTTATTTTGATTAGTCTTATTTAATATGTTCCATGAAATCAAGTATACCCTGTTGTAACCAATCATCCATATAAGTCTTCTGTCCTCTCTATTTTGTGGTCTCATTTTTGCACTACTCCCAGTCAGCCAGTTCAGACTGCTAAAACCATTTGTGTGAGTGATTATTCTGAATGTCTTTTGTAGCTCCCTCTGCTTGACCACATCCAGATCAAGCTTAGAGTTCTTCCCTTGTTTAACCTTATTCTTCACAGCTTTGCCACACACACCATCTGCAACCCCAGCTTTCAGCCTTCTCTGCCGCTGGTGCTGGTACTTGCCTCCAGGACCCACCTCTCAGGCACTTTCATGTGGTGCAGATGCTGACAGCACCTTTCTTAGTCCTCTGTGATCAATTCCCCAAAGTGTTTTCATCTCTAATTCAACATGATAATTCTCCACATTCACTGAGGTCTTCAAACTTTATCTGCTATCTAAACCCAAGATGGAAATGAAATCATGAATTGATTCAATTTTGAATTATTCCATTGATATTGATTCCCTTGAGAATATGGATTTTCCTTGTATTTATAGTGTTAATATGTGCAATAAATAGAGCCGCTAACTGGTCTGGACAAGCTGGATTGATGGGCTGAGGCCAGGTGTATGAGGTTCAATAAAGCAATATACTGAGTCCCACGCTTTGGCCACAACAACCCCTGCAGTGCCACAGGCTGGGGGCAGAGTGGTTGGAAAGCTGCATGGCAGAGAAAGACCTGGGGATGCTGACTGACAGCAGCTGAACATGAGCCAGTGTGTGCCCAGGTGGCCAAGAGCCCCAGTGACACCTGGCCTGTATCAGCAGCAGTGTGGCCAGCAGGAGCAGGCAGGGATTGTCCCCAGGTACTCAGCACTGAGGCCACACCTTGCTGCTGTGTCCAGCTCTGGGCCCCTCAGTTCAGGAAGGACATTGAGGTGCTGGAGTGGGTGCAGAGAAGGGCAGTGGAGATGGGGAAGAGTATAGAGAACAAATCATATGAGATGTGGCTGAGGGAGCTGGGCTTGTTAGTCCTGGAGGAAAGGAGGCTCAGGGGTGACCTTATCACTCTCTACAGCGTCCAGAAAGGAGGGTGTAGCCATGTGAGGACTGGGCTCTTCTCCCAGGCAACAAGTGACAGGACAAGCAGACATTGCCTCAAACTGTTCCAGGACAGTTTCAGGTTAGATATCCTGTAAAATCTTTTCACTGAAAGGGTGCCTAGACATTGGAATGGACTACAAAGGGATTTGGTGGAACCACCATCTTTGGAAGTGTTTGAGAAATGCCCAGATGTGGTTCTTAGGGCTATGGATTGTTGACAAGGTAGTCAAAGGTTGGAGTAGATGATATTAGAGGTCTTTTCCAGCCTTAATGACTCTTTGCTTCTATGATTATATGATTTTGGAATGAAATGGATTTCATAAAATGTAGTTTTCCTATGTTTCAGGATATGGAGTTCCAGAACTCCATCTCTTAAAAGAGTAGCCGCTGCCAGTTGATGGTTTTGTGGATCTCAAGGCACATCTTACTTAGTTCTCTGCCCAGACATGCCATATTAAGTAAATAATTTATATTAGGGGCTTTTATATATCAATTTACTTTTATCACCTTTTATGCTCCTTCAATAAAGAACAGGTCTTTGTTCATCTTTGCCCTGGTGCATATGGATTCAATTATTGAAATTGTCTGCTTCAGGTTGCTGTAACTATATACATGAAGTATAGGCACTTGTATTTAGGACTCCAGTTTCCCTATACAGTCAAGTTAGGAGCCTTTGGAAGGTGATTTAGAGCGATAAAAACAACTGTATGGATTAAAAAAAGGTGACTATTCCTTCTCCTTGCTCCTGGTGTTGAACACAATGAGGTTCTGATCCTGACAGCACCACTGTGAGATTGGCACAATGGTAATATTAGAAAAAAATTATAATAAATTTAATTGTCATTTGAGTCTTAAAAAATTGTATGTTACAGAAGAAGACCTTAAGGAACAATCTATGAAACTGAACATTTATTTTGTTGAATCAACCCCTGATGAACTGAAATCCCAATTATCATTTCATTTGTACCCTGAGATTCATTTCTCTGCAGATTTCAAAAGAACAGCACTTGATCAGTACATCTCTCAGCCCAAGCTTACCAGCCATCATCAACACTATCTTTTTATTTGAAAATTAAAAAGTTAATTAAAAAGCAAGGATGGATAAGAATTTGCATTTCTGATCAAAAAAGTGTTAAAAGTTTTCTCTTGCTATTAGACTTAGTAAGAAAAAAAATAATGTGAAACAATTTAATCTGTTTATTAGGAAGTAGAACTTTCTTAGGGTAGGCAACACCTATTTGCTTTAATGCAGAGACATTATTGTCTGTATTTTTGTCTACGCTCAGAAAGACATGACCAATAGCTGCTTTTCCAGGCTGCCTAATTCTGAGATTACAGGTGAATAAAAATGCTAACAAAGAAGCTTTTTGCACTGACACAGAGAATGTTTTGAAAGGATCCCCAAAGGCAGTCAAGTGGTACCATCAAAGCACAAGACAGGGAAGAGCCCTGCTGAGAATAACACTAGACTCAAAATGTGGTACAGGAACACTGTCATACCCACATAGCTATTTATCTTTGTTTTTGATATAGATCCATCCCCTACACTATCCCAGATACCCTAACAAATCTAATAAACTTGAAAATGTTCCTGAAAACATTCATTGTAGTGGGAAGACACATGCAAAGACCCCCAAAACAAACATATATGTATATGTTCCTCTTTTGCTTGGCTACAATAAAGAGGTTGGATTGAGGCTGCTTTCCCTTTGGTAGGATCTGATGTTTTTAGGGATGGAGCTCTGCTACACCTGTCCCTAAGTCCACTGCAAAGAAGGCATTCACTGTTTGCCTTGTTGGAGCCAGAGCTGAAAGGGACAAACATCCAAATTCACAGATTCAGAGCATATTCTGTGTTGGAAGGGACTCACAAGGACCATCAAGTCCAACTCTTAAGTAAATGGCCCATACAGAGATTGAACTCACAACCTTGGGTTATTACTTCTCCCATTAACATTTCTGCTCAGCACAGAGTTCAAGCTGGTCTGTGTCACACCAGTTCCAAGCAGAACCATAAAAATAGAGGTGTTTCAAATGCCTGTGGGTAAAAGTAGCATTGGTCAGAATGGGGGGAAACAGGACTAATAACAGTGAAGCCAGTCAAAAGTTGTGAATGTGCAAATCTGCCATTTTTTGGAAAAAACTTATATTCGTCATATTCTGAATTATTTCTTATAAATTTGATGAAGTACTCATTTTTATCAGAAATTAGTAATTAACTTAGAAATTAGTAATTAACTTAGAAATTAGAAATTAACAACAACAGCACTATTTCTCAGAAGAAAAGCATCTGGTGCAATCTTAGTTTGTCTACACAGCTCATGGACATTTGAAAAAAGGAGTTTACTTTTCTAAGGAGTCCACTGTGAGAACAAGGCAAATCTTCCCTTCTTATAACCTTCATCCAGCAATGCAAATCTTGAGGATTTTCTGAGCTGGAAGAGGAATCTACTTCCTTAAGCCTGACAATTCTAATAGAATGTTCTCAAATAAAAAATGTGCCTAATTGCTTTTTTTAACTGATTAATACATTAGGCTTCCACTACATTCTGGTTTTACCCAAACTGTAGAACTGACTGTGTGAACTGGGTAAAGAACTTCCATCTGTGTAAAAATTTGCATGAATTTAAAATGATAAAAGTTTTTCTGCTACATAGTGAATAAACATTCTCCTTTCACTTTCTATGTCTTTCATGATTTCATGGAAATTAATTTATGTTTCCTTACACTCATTCCTTTCCCAACATGAAAAGTAATTTTCTTTTTAGTCTTCTCTCATAAAAAAGTTGGTTTGTACTTTTTTATTGTCTCTACTTTTTCTAGTTCTACTATATAATTTTTCAGGTTAAATAGCTCACTGTTTATTTTATTACATTTTTATTTTACTACATTTTATTTTATTACAATTTCTAAATTACTCACTGTTTAATATATGAGTTCTGTGTGTCTACAATGGCATAATATTTTTTGCTTTGCACTTTGTTTTCTAATAATTTTTAATGTTTATTTTCTTTTTATTTCTAAGGAAATGATTTTTTCATGTAATTTTTGTAACTACAGAATCTTTCTCTTGAATGGCAATGGCTAGTTTATAGCCTATATTTTTTTTTCTTATTTACATAACCTTGTGTTCATCAGTATGAATTTCATCTGTGATTTTATTTCTTGTTCACAGTGTTGTGACATCCTCCATAAGTCTTCTCAGCTTTCATTTTAAGTAATCTGAATAATTTTAGACCATGATTTTGGTACCAAACAGTCTTCCACTCTATTGATAAACATATTAAATAACAAAGTCTCTTCACTGATTTGTAAGGAACTCCTCTGTTAACTCCTTTGCACTGTAAAAAATAACTATTTATTTCTGCTACTTTTAGTTGACTCAGAACCATGAGAGTCCAGATTTTTATAGTCCTTTGCTGGAAGAATTCTTTTGGTGTTCAGGGTATGCAAAGAGAATTCAGTCACTTTTATCTGTCTATGTTCATTGACTCCACAAAAGAACTTTCCTCTAAGTTAACGAGACACGATTTCTTTTTTCAAATTTAATATAAACTTTCTCAAATTTTAAATAATAATAACAATAATAATAATAGTAATAATAATAATCTCCATGATATCTTAAAATACAAGTGTCTTAATTTCAAGAATATCTTTATTATAAGACATGACAGTTCTTTACTATAGGATTCCATCTCTGTGTGGAAAAGATACAAGTTTGCAATTTACCAGGACTTCTTGAAAACCTTACATTTAAATAGGCATCATGTCTAATAACTTTTTCTCCTCTGATATGAATGGCAAACTCTATACAGTAACAAATTAATAATATGATAATACTAGTAAATTTTATATTTGAGTTCATTCAGAAATAAGGGATAGTGACTTGCTAACACTAATTTTATTAATTTGTTCCAATTCCTAAGAGATCTTTTTGGCTGTGTGGACAAAGCTTTTGTGAAGCAGAGTCACAGAATCCAAATTTTCCATTTTGTTAAAGGGTTTGGATGACTAAGCAGAGAAACTAACTTCCCAGGGAATTAGAAAGGACCACTGAACTGGCTCTTCTGGTTGAACAAAAAGTCCAGGTCATATATATCATTTCCCTTGAAGGAAATAAGATTTATAGTTGAATAGCTGCATGGTGTATGCAACCTGTGGTTCCACACACACATTCTCTGTATGAATTAGGCTGGTGCAGCTGGTTACATCTCATAAAGACAGTGAGGGGCCAGGCAGAAAATGTTTTTCAGCTTAAGAAATGTGCATAATATATACAATGTACACAATTTACACAATGACATTCAAATTGATATTTAATATATAAATATATATAAATATATGATATTATATATTATATTAATTATATTATATTTAATATATTATATTATATTTATTATTTTATTGTTCCTTTTTGTGTGTAATGTTAAAAGTTCCAGCCTAATTTTTTTCTGACAGCAAAAACCTGGATGATACACTAATTAGCTCATCTTCAGCTTTCCCTTTTTCATCTCTTAAGGTAATGCAAAACTTAGCCATAAATGTGAATGTAATGTTTGAAACCTGATTTAATTTTTGCATAAAGATTCTGTGCATATATAGCCAGAATAAAAGTTAAATTCAACATTTGCAAAAAAATATTTTATAACTAAAATTAAGGAAGAGCATGAGACTCAAAAGTTAATGTAAAATATCCTTTAAAATAACAAAGTTAATTTCAGTCACATAATACAACATTACTTTTGCCACCTTTTATTAGTATAAGTCAGCATCTTGGATAACACTATAAAGTTTTGCCAACAATTTGCTATTGTTGAAATTTATAGTACCAATAACACTACCAGAAAATGCCATGGTGTAATATACTGCAATAAAAATAAACAATACCA
The DNA here is from genome assembly GCF_001522545.3 of Parus major. NCBI lineage: Eukaryota > Metazoa > Chordata > Aves > Passeriformes > Paridae > Parus > Parus major. Next base: position 132,044,368 of record NC_031769.1, on the reverse strand, counting down.
AAAGTATTTGGGCTTAATGCCAAAATTATTTGGGCTTAACTACAGTTGTTTGTTTTTTTTTTAATATCACTAAGTACCACGCTGAAAGAATTCACAGAAATTTGTTTTACCAAGTGCTGTTAAAAATTCTCTTAACAATACTTCTGCCATCACACAGTTGGAGAAAAGATGGTAGAAGAGGAGTCTGATCAGCCTTGGACACACTCTTCTAAGCCCTGAAAATTTTCTGTAGTGAGAGAAGAGCTGAACTTTTCCTTCATTAGCAGGGCATGACATGGAGTAGATGAGAAAGCCTTTCCCTCTGTTTTCCTGTGGATGCTAGAAAGATAAAGTAAGAGATGTAGTGGTTCATATGCCTGGCACTGCATCTAGGAGCCTGCTGCACCCATGAGAAAATAAGTATGGGAGACCTGTGTCCCCCAAAGCTGTGCTGGGATTTCAGTAGTGACACCATAAAGTTTTGCAACACAGAAGAAAAGCTGGAATTTCAAAGTATAAAATATTGAGTGAGCTTTTTTATCTTCACCTGCCAATTTTACACTGGCATGTTCAGCTATTAATTTTAAAGGGTTACAAATTATTTCAACCCTTTGGAGACCTTATGTGATGAGTAGAATAAATCCAGGCATATCTATTGTTTAGTTGCATCATACTGAATGAAATACAGTCTCTGTTCATGAAATAAATGTGGCAGTAAATCAATTCCATTCCAACAATACCCTTTTTAAAAAATTCCTTTAGGATTTTGGAATTATTTTTTAACATCTGGCCTATCTTATGTCTGCTTCACCAATCTAATGGTCTCAGTTTCAAAAGAAAGAAATTTCACTGAGATTCACAGGAAGATGACAGATGGATTCTCTCTTACTGCCCAAGACATGAAATTGCAGGTGACACCTGATATATGATAATAAAAGAGCACCCATCAAGTAATCGGCCCCTGGCCTTTATTTCAGTGACGTCATGAGAGCACAGGTGGCTTTACCTCTGCATCCCAGAGCTGCAGAGCAAAATGGTCTGCATTGTTAGCAGCTTACCTAGGGAACATTTATCTTCCCATCTGCGTGGTCTTTGTTGTGATAATTTTGGAGTGAAGCCATCTTCACTATTCTGTGAGTTAGGAGCAATTGGCTGCAGGGCTGTTTATCCTGCACTCTGTTGTAAAGGCCATCTTTTGGGGCTTGGACTTGTCATCAATGCTGGAGCATGTCCTGGATGGTGATTCAGAGACTGTAAGAGGAGAAAATTTATTCCTCTGCACTCTTCAGCTCCCAAATACAGGTCGAGCCAGTCAAACTAAAGTTTTAACAGTTTAAAAACACCAGAAATCCTTTTTCTCCACCAGTACTATGTGTATCATATTTGGTGGTTTGAAGGAGTAACTAATTTTTTCATACAGGTAGACTTTTACAGAAATATCAGCTCAGGTTTAAAATCACAGAATCACAAAACATGCTGAGTAGGAAGGGACCCACAAGGATCATCGAGTCTAACTCCTGGCCCTGCACAGGACCAAGCCCCGGAGTCACACCATGTGCCTGAGTCTATTTCCCAAAGGCTGCTTGAACTCTGTCAGGTTTGGTGCTGTGACCACTTCCCTGGGGAGCTGTTACAGTTCCCAACCACTCTCTGGGGGAAGAACCTTTATCTACTATCCCATCTAAACCTCTCCTGACACAGCTTCAGGCCATTGTTTCACTTTCTGTCACTGCTCACCACAGATATGAGATCAGTGCCTGCCCCTCCTCTGCCTCTCATGAGAAATTCATAGACTGAAATGAGGTCTTCCCTCAGTCTCCTCCTTTCCAGGTTGAACAGACCTAGTGACCTCAGCCTCTCCTCATGTGGCTTCCCCTCAAGGTCCTTCACTGTCTTTGTTGCCCTCCTCTGGACACTCTCTCATAGTTTATTATCTTTTATTGTGGCACCCAAAGCTGCCCCCAGCACTCGAGGTGAGGCCACCCCAGAGCAGAGCAGGACAATCCCCTCCCTTGCCCAGCTGGCCATGCTGGGCCTGATACCCCCAGGACATGCTCGGCCCTCCTGTCTGCCTGGGCACTGCTGGCTCATGGTCAGCTTGCCATTAACCACAATGTTGGAAGACAGACTATAATTTATCCCAGGAGTAAAGAAGGTTTTATAGAAGAATAATATCTCCCCTGGAACATTCCTAATAACAAAGTGTTTGTCATTTGCAGCCATCTTTTCAGTCATTCCTGGAAATGCCTATAAGAAAACTCAAATCCTAAATTAGTCTCTGCCTGAAATCATGAGGCACTGAATTCCACTGAGAAACCTGCAGAGTCTTTGTGGCTTTTGGATGTGACCAAAAAAGATTCATCTCTTAATGAAATTATACTGTAGGACACTGCAGAGATATTAAATTCACTGAGGTACCAAATTTTCAAGGCTGCACCCCCAAAGTGTCCTTTTGCCTCAGACACCATTTTATGAAAAAAGCCCCAGTTGAAAAACAGCAAGCCATTGTCGTGAACACAACTAAGCCGCTCTCATCTCTGTGAAGGGATTAGTGGAATTGCTTTGATTACTCAGACTGAGGGAAAGGTGGGACCATGATCAGGATTGTACTGCTAGCCCACCTTTCAGAACATCTTCAAAGAAATCAGAATAGCATGTCCTTCACTTAATGCAAAGTACACAATACTGCTGTGATGGACTAAAACAGGCTGTGTAAAATGAGTTTTGCAGCTAATGTAAGCAAAGGTGCCTTCCTGATGGGATGCATGCTCTGTGAAATGAGCCTGCTTGTAACAGAATGACACATAAAGCACTCACAAAAATAGCAGTAGTCAACTGACAGCTGTGCCTCTGGTACAGACATGGTTAAAAAAGTCACCAAGAGTGGTCTGAAGGGTGACAGTAGCACAGCTTTGTGACGGTCCTGGTAAGAATGTGTTGTCCAGTCACCCAAGATGATGACCTCATTTGCTGGCAATAGAAAAGCCTGTATATCAGGAGCTAGGGAGGAGTCACTTTGGAAAATAGACTCAAGGGGAAAATGCATTAGCAAAATCATCAGTCTGAATAAAAGGAAATAGCAAATCTCAACACTGTGTGTGGATCAGTTCAGCAAACAGATATTATTGCTCATTCAAAGTACAGGGCGAGACTGTTCCTAACTTTCCACAAGCTAATACCTCATTTTATTCATCTTATTTTATTAACAAGATTTGTTAGCTTTCTCCTTTCAAACTGTTAGTTTTTATATATTTCTGTTGGAGAATGATATTTTCCCTTTAGCCCTCTTCTCAGTTAAAACTGGCTGCAATTGACACTTAAAACTTCAATCTATAGAGTATACCTTTATGAATCATGAATCTACCATTTTGACTGTCCCTTAGATTGGTTGCTATAAAATGCAACAAGAAACCATTCTTTTCCTTTGTTCTAACACCTTGATGATCATCATCTGTTTTTCCATTGATGTCTTGTTTTTACATCTCATTGAGACGGAACTTCTCCTCCTATCTCTCAGAAACACATAGTTTTAAAAAAGAGATTTCTTTCTCCCACACAGCCTTTGGGCTGAACACAGTTTTCCTATTCACAGAAGTCTTGATACTTAGAAACATTCATGTTTTTCATCCAAGCCCTCTCAAATGGGCCAGCCAGACAGCCCTGTATCCTTCCCAAAATGGGCAGTGGACCAGTGATTCATGAGGTTTCCGGTTATCTGGAGGAATTTGATTTTGCAATGACATCAGCTAGCACTTTGAGGATCCCTGGAAGAATCCCAAGAGGCCCTATAGATTTGTAGAGATCCAGCTGGAGCAGCAGATCCTGCACAATTTCAGGTAGACTGGGAGTTGATCATTCTCACAGACATGGTCCTCCAGCTCAGGGCACTTGAGACCTCCTTGGTCCATTCTCTATGTTGAAAAAACAGACAGAGAATTTGTTAAACACCTTTGCCTCAGGTATTCCTGTTTGTGAAGTGACCATCCTCATCCTGTAATGGACTGATGTTATTTTTCCCCGAGCTTTCCATATGGAAATTTCTCCTCTGAAGTCTCTGAAACTTCCTTCAGTAAGCTTTTTACTTTCCCATCTTCCATCAGTAGTTGCTAAACCTGTGCTGTTACTCTGTTCACAGAACACTGGGAAGATCTGCAATCTCATTTGGGAAAATTGCCCCAGTCCACACTCAGAAGAGCCACGGTCCTGCTGTTTATGTTACAGCTAGAGATAGGAGAGGGGAGAATGCAGGGCAGATGGAAGAAGCATCTCAATGGTCAAAGCCAGTACACAGGGCACTAGCTACCTGTTCTGTCATCCTCCTCCTTTTGGTGACCTCCCAATAGTAGTTTTATTTTTCTGGCTATGGGAAGCCTTATTAAGAATGTGTTTGGAGTAGTATTTACAGTCTTTCTTACCAAGAATAAGGCAAAACCTTCTGCCTTCAAATTGTATGTAAGATTCTGAAAGCCATGTTTTGGGGATGTTAAATCCAAGAATATGCCTACATTTTTATTGGTGCTATTTTAAATGTTCAGTCTGCATTCACCATTGTGGGTTTTGACATGTTTGATTGTGTCATGATAATCAGGTTTTGACCAATTCATGTCTTCAAAATATTGAAAGTGTAATATTTTAACAAAAATACGTATTTTGAATGATTTACTTATGTGTTATATCTCTGGTTCCCTGAAGAGTAGGAAAAATACTGTTTGTGTAAGTTCTAGCCCACTACAGCAAATACTATTTCCATAAATACTTACACAAAATAAAAAAATGATTTGGGGATGTTTTCATACCAGGGTTTTTCTTCCCGTATACTTTCTGGAAGTGTCTTTTTATTGCCATGAACATCTCATAAAACATATTTTAATGTTGCATGCTCAACAATTGCAGGTATTTATTTTCCAGGAGCTTTCACATCAGAGGCTCTGTATCTACAATTTCACACATCCAACTAGAGAGTAAGAAACAATTATATGAGTCTCCAGTGACCCATTGTAGCTAAGAAAACAACTGAAATAAGAAATTATGGAGAAACAAAAATTCACAAAAAATGGAGTGAACTATTTCAAAGAGAGATTAAAAGAAAATAAGCTATTTTCAACAAGCAAGTGGAGAGGCAAAAATATTGAAATATTGATAAATAATGAAAATTATTCATTATTTATTGAAGGGATTTTTTCACATGGTCTGAAAAGTTATACTAGACCTGATTTTCAAGACTTTTTGTTAGAGAGCTTCTCTTAAAAAATGCTAGACAGTTCAATGTGCCACTTTTTATTTATTAACCTTAAAGGGTTCTTTGTCATGAAATAAACATTAATGAAATCAGACCAATGTCCTGTGATGCAACCCTATTATCCTCAACAGTTTTGGCTATGATACTAATTTTTCAATTTTTTTTTTTCCAATCTGAAAGAGTAGTCTTTCATTAAGATTATTATAATTCTCATTTAGACCCCAAGTTGTAAGCTAACATTTATGATGTCTATATACCAGCACCTGAGTGTGCAAAGACTGTGCTGCACATGACAATTTTTTGCATGAGACAGTTCTGGAGAACTGTTGTTTTATGCAATAGTATCTAATCATATGTGTCTTCAAGTTTTTCATTTAATTCAGCATTACACAATCAAAGTGGCAGTGGACTATCTCAATCACTGCAGATTTTTTGGTCCTTGCTGTATAGGTAGCACATGAAAATGGTTTTGCCTGATAAAGCAGAAAGGTATCAATGAATGCTGGAGCTCTCAGCCTGTGTCTTAATCTCAAAGCTGCTCACTTTATGGGAAAATTTTTATATTATGGCAGAGGTCTATAGTCTAAGATCATGTCTGAGCTTATGAATGAAATGTTGACTTTTCTAACTGATCTGCTTATTCACTATATATTCAATCTTGAATTCACTGTCCTCTGAGGTACTTGGTAGACTAAGTCAGAATTGCAGGACAGAGAAGTGTCTCTGGGGATCACTATGACTAAGCTTAAAGCTCTGATATTTTTAAAGGGTTTATGCTGTTGCACTATTTCTCCAACTTGTTTATATTCTGCCTGTTTCTGGGGAGAGGCCTGGTAGCACTTCTTATTTTGTATCTTGTATGATGCTTCCCATTTTAATATTCTGTCTTTACTTTCTGACATATTTCTCAGACTTTAAACTTGGGTTTTGAAATGTAAGTTTTCCTGTTGTGTAGCTCTCAAAAATATGAGCCAAAAGAGTATCTCAGAAAAAGCACATGATATCTCTTCATGGAATCCCAAGCCCCATTAAATTGTTCTAGTGACCTTTTCTTAAAAGATCTAGTGCCCCCATCCTTGAAATAAGTCTTTCTATCTTGCCTAAATTAATTGCCAAATTAATTTGGATCAGATCAGAGGCCCTTGAGAGGTACAGTTTTACAGCTGGAGCCAGCAGTGCCTGGGCTGCAGGCTTAGGAGCCTGTCCTATGTGCCCAGCAAGAGGAGCTGGACTCTGTCTGTCCCTCGAGACCTTGGTTTCTACACATACTCCTTGTGAACACGTGCTTTATATACAGGAGGCATGAGCTGAAATTACAGACATTGCAAATAACATCCCAGCTGCATGTAGGGACCAAGCTGATCTTTGAACAAAGTGTGCTCTGAGGTGAAGGATTCTGAAAAACAATCCTGGATTGGTACCAGAAAACAGTAGCACATATTTGTGTCAATCTTTCCATGACTTCTGCAAATATTCCCCTCTGCAAAATGAGCATAAATAACACTCCCTCTCCAAAAAACAGTCTGAAAACTTCATGATGTTGCCACTGCTTAAGGAACTGTAGTACCAAGCACCATTGCAAAGCTCATGAAAGAATATGAAATTCTCTCTAAGAAACACGGCAGGTCTTTGGCAATGAAGGAACAGCAAATTGGGTAGCTGCTCACCAAATATGGGTAAAGTGGCTAAAGCAGAAGATATGTAATCGAAGTATCTTTTCAATCAAGACATGAATTGTGGTGAAAGAGGCAAAATTAATATTTTATTAGTTTCTACTAAGTGTCAATACCTGTGTATCTTTGTATTAATGATTACCCATATCAATTTACCCATTAATTTATTAATTTACTCTTAGAGTAAGATTACTCTGAGCATTGTATATAGTTTCATATTAGTTAGATTTGCTTTTTTTCTCTACTTATCTGTCACATTTATTTATTTCATTATATCACCACTTTCCTCTTCAAACAGTTATAGACTGTGTTCCTTAAATTTTGAGTTACTTTTACTAGACTAGTTCTCTACATCACTATGACTAACTTTGATTATATTTCACATACAAACTGTAAAATATTTAATCTGATGCCACAGTCCCACAATATTCAGCTGAAATTCACTCACTAAAGTACATCATCCGTTGAGCCAGCTAGTTCTTTCTCTCCCTATTTTCAAATTGCAGTCTTTTTTCTAGAAAATTCTTTCCTTTCAAATTACTGGTTAATACTGTAGCAGCAAAGATAAACTTAATAAAATAGATTAAATATGAAAAATGTAATTATGTTTTAAATTAAATGTAAATGTTTAAAAATATAAAACTTTGTAAATGTGTTTTTGCATTTTGTACTGAAACCTCCTATATATATGTATAGAGCAATTGCCCACACATAAAACTGTCTCACAAATTTCGAAGTAATAGTTTGTGTAATTATGTTGAATCAGAGGGGTCCTGTTACTTTGTTCATAGCTGGGAAAAAAAGCTTATGTAATACTGAAATGAAATGTTATTACAGTCTCACTTACTCATTCTTGGAATTGGCTTAGTGATTACTTCAACATCGACATCAGTGAAAAACATTTGACATCTGGCCTAGAAAATCAGACAGCAGACCACAGAGACTTTGATTAAAAAACTTCATGTAATTTTCTCCAATCAGTAAGCTGGCCTATTCTTTTATTAGAATGAAGGCTTCTCTCATCACCTGCAAATTTCTAGGAAGACCTCAGAAAAAAAAGGGGAAAAAGAGCAGTTCTACTACTTTTATAATGAATTTCCATTCCAACAAGCAATTGCACAGACTGAAGAGAGCACTGGTTCCTCTGACAAATTTTCTCCTCTGTTTGAAAAGGGTCAAACATCTGATTTGCACAGGATTTTTTTGCTATTTATTCCTTTATCAGAGTTTACTATTCCATCCTTCTCTGATTAATTATTCCTCAGGGGTTTTACACAAAATGCAAACCCATTTTCTGGAAAAATACAGCAAAATATACCAGCTTTTTCATGTTTTTTGTATGTCACTGAGTAATCCAATCTAGGAATGATATGGGCCACTTATGATCACGTTTTTATACCCTTCTCCAGAGCTCAACCGCTCTATCATGAGGAAGAATGAACCATTAGCACAGTATTACAACATACATTCAGAAACGAGCTGCACTGCAGTATCATCATGAATTAACATCTCAGGCTGAGACTTCAGCTCACGACATGAGAGCGAGGCATCAATGAACTCATGCAGGAAATGCTCCAGCAATGAACCCCCCACACTGCCTTTCCTCTGCGAATCAATTTACTTCAATGAAAATGGATACCTAACTTATTTTCAACAAGCTAATTTTAATGTATCTGTTTGCAGCTCCAGGGGTGTTGCTGAAGGCCTTTCAAATGCAGTACCCCTTCTGACTCTTTTGGTGAGAGCAAAGTCCTTGCTAAAATAATGCTACAGTAGATTTGCTTGCCTTAAGAACAATAAGTGTGCTGTAAAATATGATACTACCATCAAAACATTCATAACCAAATCTCAATTAAGTTACAAAGCTGGAATAGAAAGAAAGTATTGCACTTCCCTAAACTGAATATCACAGTATAATCCTTATAAAAGGTAATGATCAAGAAAGTCTTGAGAGAAAAACTGTAACAGGGAGAAAGAATGAGCTTGCTCTGGAAACAGAACGAGAACTCTCAATACCATTGTAAACTGGGGACTGTATTTAATGATGTGCCCTACATATTCTGATCATAATCAATCATATTCCAGAGCACATGAGCTTCTCTTGCTGCTGTTGGGTTTTGTTAGAAGCAATCATGTTAGTTCATCCTGTTTAACATAGTCCTTTAATTGTACATGTTGATACCTCCAGCTATTTGCAGCCATATTAAAGGAATAAAAAAATTCCATTATGAAGATGTGCCTAATGGCCCAAACAGAACACCTCAAAACATATAACAATATAACATTTACAGCAAAGAGCTTTTTTCCCCTGTATGTAGGGAAAGAACAACCTGCTTGCTATCAAAGCACAAACACTGTGCACAAATGATTGCTGCATCCTGGCAGTACTCTGTAATTCCTTCTTTAACTACTATTGTAAAACACCATGCTTAATTTCCCAGTAAAGCATTACCATACCACTATGAATTTCACAGTATAGAAAACCTATTTTTATGATAGATATAACTAAATCTCATTCAGAAAGATATTGAATAGGATCTATTGCCCTGTTATCCAAAGTCTTGTTACTCTGTTTTACATCCTCAAAATGTTTTGCATTCATGCTACACTCCATTCCACAGCAGTCATTTTTTCAACAGTTAAAGTACTGTAATCTATCTACTAGGGGCTAGGTCAGTTATTCCTTCTGCAATAGTAGCAAGACAGAATAAACCCAGAATATTATGTTCTCCATTCTGTGTAGGGGAAATGGGGACAGAAGTGCGCACAATGGAAGGTTTTCTCATGTGATCTGGGGAAGAAGGGGGCTACACATGGGGCTATGATGAGCTGTATCTTGTGTTTGCTTTGTTCTGCTGCATGGCTGCATCCCCACAGTAAACTATTGTAGAATTGGACATTAATAACTTTACTCTCACTAATTGGTTATGGACTTTATGGTACTAATCAATAAACTAATTAAGCTGGGTCAGTCGGTCTCCTGAGCCCTTCTTAAGAACAGCAAATAGAAAATTGTCAAACCTGTGGGTCACAGACACCACCAGGGGTAGGTGAGTGATGCTCCTGGAGGATGTGGGCAAACACAGATGTCTGTGGGCCTGGGAGGGGGGCACCAAGGCCTCTTGGAGAGCTGCTGCTGCTGGGAGCAAGGACACCTATGGAAATGCCTGAAGCATGGCCATAAGGGAAAGACAAGAAAAAGGCTTTCTGAGAAGAGCATATGCTGGAAAGACTTCAGAAATTTCTTCCCCTTGGGCCTCAATAATTTAAACTTTCTTTTTAAAAAATATATGGAACAACTTTAAAACCAAATCTGCCTCTGTCATTGACTTTACCCTCCAAACAGATCTAGCCTATAATAATTCAACACCTCTCTGAAGAGACTGAGTGAAAAAGCAACAGAAGTGGTTTTACTTCTTTTCTCTTGAGCATATGCTACCATTCCTGCCTCTGCAAACACTGAATATTATTTAAATTTGCTTCTGCCTGGAACTTCAACAACAGCCATTTGTTTTTCTCCCCATGAGCATATTACAGAAATTTACTTTAATTTGATTGACCCTGACAATATATGATAAAGGTGATCCTTTATGTTATATCTGCTTAATGAGATTAATCTGTTAAAGGCTGAAATAAAAGAAATAAAATCATATAATCTATGATTGGAGTGAATTGGACTGTCCCACTATAATTCTCTTTCAAGTTATCTGAGTATGAATTAAACGACACAAAATGTATTTTGCCCTCAGAGTAACTAACATTTGCTTACTGAACTCTACATGGTATTGCCAAGGATGCAACAATTCTTCATGTAATTTCAGTAAATGGTTGGCACACTGAGCTTCTGAACTAAGCAAATGACATATTAAGTCTAGACTGAGAGAGGCCTCTGCTGTTCCATAATTCTTCAGATTGGTACATGGTATCAAGCAACATGATGTTTCTTTTCTTCTTATAATTATTTTTGAATCATTGCATCACTAACAAGAGATACCTCATCACAAAGAACTCAGATTTTGTTATTTGTTTCATATGGATCCTTGAGGATGGCTTGCTGGAACAGCTGTTGTTTTGTACTGTCATGTGAGAAAAAAAAACACATATCCAGTAACATTTTATACATAGCATGAAAGGATAGTTTAATTCATTTGTTTCAAACAATGTAGTGATTTGGTTAGGTGTCATTTAGCTTCTCCAATAAAATAAAATAAAATAAAATAAAATAAAATAAAATAAAATAAAATAAAATAAAATAAAATAAAATAAAATAAAATAAAATAAAATAAAAT